>NC_057349.1:92302074-92602074 GCF_016509475.1 Prionailurus bengalensis
AGCCTCCATTACCATCAAAGAGCTCAAGGAAGGGCTTGATCTCACTACTGTGAGATCATTACCTGAGCCAAAATCAAGAGTTGGATGTTTAACTGACTGGGCCACTCAGGCACCCCAAACTTCAGGTTTTTTTTGGAAGAGAAATGGACTATTTTAAGAAGGTCATCCAGACAATAGCTATTCTTGGATATTCATAGAAACTGTATGTACAGTGGAATATGCAACATCAAGATAATAAATGTGCAGTATTTCTAATAATAAGGTGGGTTATGCAGAGTATTATGATGAGATTAAAATCAGTGGAGGAGCCAGGCTCAATGGTTATAGACTCTGTGTAGACTAATGCTATTTATCATTTGAGAGGCATGTAATTAGCAATTATTTACAACAGTAATTAAATTATACGTGAATAATTTACCTTTAGCTTTGTTTTATCAATGAAAAGTGATTGCATTAATGCAATTTGAATATTGTTATAAAACAAAAAGGCCTTAACTTATGTTACATAACCTAATAAATGATTTCATATACTTTTGATATTTTAATCAAATTTTCTTCTTGTTCATCAGAATATGAGGTGACAGGAGCAAGAACTTCTCCCAGTGTCTTCTTTACCTGAAGCTAACTGTTTAAAAAAAAGACAGAAGGAAGGAAAGGGAAAGAGGGACAGAGAGAGACAGAAAGGTAGGAAGGTGGGAAGGTAGGAATAAAGGAAGGAAGGAAAGAAGGGAGAAAGGGAGGAAAGAAGAAATAAATTCCATTGTATATAGATACCACATTTCATTTATCCACTCATCCACCCATAGACAACTTGGGTTGTCACAAGAGGAGTTAAAAAAGTATGGAAACCTAAAGTATTTATAAAAAACACGTCTCCCCATTATGAAGCATTACATGTCTTCTACCACCAGCACTGTGCCTTTGAAGTATGTGGCATTTATTTAAAAACACATTGAACAAAACCAAAACATTTTTTTGATGCCAAGAAGCATATTCAGTCCCTTTAGATATCACTAAATTGTACCTGTTTACTAATGAGTATATTACCAAGTAGCTCATATAATTCATACTTGTCAATTGTTTCCTCTCACTTTACATAACTTTAAAAATTGTCAAACCTGTGACTTTTGGCTTTTACCCCCTGGTTTTCTATGGATATCTCAAATGATTAATAGGAATTCCACAAAAATTGCTAATAATTTTCCTCTTTGTTTTATCATATCTCTTAATTTTTATAACCTACCTAATATCTTAAAGATTGCTTTTCAATCTCTTTCCTAGCAGATTATTCAGCAAATGACATGACACAAACAATCTGATGGACACTTCACAATCACGACAGAGACTGCAAATACCATGACTTAACAAGGATTCTGAATTGTATAATTAGCGAAGAATTTACCTTTGAACAAGTGAAGGAATGGAAAGGGTATGAATCTTTCTTCAATAGAAATGAAACAACAGTTTTAAATCCCAAACAAAAAGTAAACATTTTTTCTTGTTAAACTCAAAACCACAGGATTTATAATCTCAGACATATGCAATCTTAGCCCATCCACTTGTGATATTTAATAACATGTTAACTAATCTTAGTGAATCACCTATTGCCTTGCCTTCCCACTCCCTACCTCATATTCCTGTTTCACCCGTTTTGGTGAACAATTTAGGCACTTGATAAACTAATTGACAGATGGCAAATCAGTTACCCTTTTAGATTGTACTTTTGTTGCAACAGAAAATAAAGATTTTTCTTACCTCACTTATTTTCTTATGAACTTGTTTGAGGATACATCATGTTAAGGAACATTTCCAAGGAAACCACTTTAGAAGGAAGTAATTAAATATGGAACCATGGACTGCTTTTCTTTGGAATGTTTTCATCAACATCTGGCACAGTCCCTATCACATAATGTATTCCAAAAATGAGGTATAGAGAAAGGGCTATTGGTCATTATATATGGTAAACTGAACTTCAAAATGTTTTTCTAAAATGCTATATCTGGGCACTTAGTGGCTCAGTCCATTAAGTGTCCAACTATTGATTTCAGCTCAGGTCATGATCTCACGGTCATGTGATCAAGCCACATGTAGGGCTCCACACTGGGTGTGGAGCCTGCTTAAGATTCTTTCCCTCAATTAAAACAATAAATAACTAGAATATAAAATAAAATTCTATATCTTAAAACTTATCTGAAGTACACAGGAAAAAAAAAACTACGCAACCTTTAAAAAAAGCATAAATCATGTTTAAATGGTAATTTTTTTTCTTGAAACATAGTACATCATTACAGATACTTTAAAAATCTTCCTGTAAAAAGCATGATGGTGTAAACATCTTGTCTAATAACAAAAAGTGTTATGAGAAGAGTTTCAATAATTTAAAAGGCAATATTGAAAATTTTTATGATATGGCTAGATTTGGGGGATTGATATACATTAATTCATTTCTTATGCAATGAATATATGGTCTTGAAAATATTGCATGATTTTTGTCTATAAGTTTCTGTGACACAAATATGATTCTGGTTTATTAGAGATATGTATTATTTATTAATATATTATTTTTTCTTTAAAGTTTCTATTTAAATTACAGTCAGTTATTATTTAATGTAATATTAGTTTCAGATATAGAATTTAGTGATTCAACAATTACATACAATACCCAGTGCTCATTACAAGTGCCCTCCTTAATACCCATCACTTATTTAACCCATCACCCTAACCACCTCCCCTCCTGTAACCCTCAGTATATGCTCTATAGTGAAGAGTCTGTTTCCTGGTTTGCTTCTTTTTTTCCTCTATGGTCATCTGTTTTGTTTCTTAAATTCCACATATGAGTGAAATAATATTGTATTGTCTCTCTGACTGACTGATTTTAGCATAAGTCATGTTTAAATGGTAAATTTAGCATACTACTCTCTAGCTCCATCCATGTCATTGCAAATGGCAAGATATCATTATTTTCTTATAGTTGAGTAATATTCCCTTGTACATACATATACCACTTCTTTATCTATTCATCAGTTTGATGGTTATCTGGGCTCTTTCCATGATTTAGTTATTGTTGACAACGCTGCTATAAACATCAGGATGCATGTATCCCTTCAACTCAGTATTTTTATAACCTTTGGTTAAAAACCTAGCAGTTCAATTGCTGGATCATAGGATTGTTCTATTTTTTAACATTTTGAGGAACTTCCATATTGTTTTCCAGAGTGGCTGCACCAATTTGCATTCCCACTAACAGTGTAAGAAGGTTCCCCTTTCTCCACATCCTTGCCAACATCTGTTGTTTCCTGTGTTGTTAATTTTAGCCATTCTGACAGGTGCACGGTGATATCTTATCGTAGTTTTGATTATATTTCCCTGATGATGAGTGATGTTGAGCATATTTTCATGTGTGTGTTAGCCATCTGGATGTCTTCTTTGGAAAAATGTCTATTCATGTCTTCTGCTCATTTCTTAACTGGATTTTTTTGGGTGTTGAGTTGGATAAATTCTTAATAGATTGTGGACACTAACCCTTTTTTGGATATGCCATTTGCAAATATCTTCTCCCAGTGTGTATGTTGACTTTTAGGTTTGTTGTTTGTTTACTTCACTGTGCAGAAGGTTTTTTTTTTTTTTTTTTCAACGTTTACTTATTTTTGGGACAGAGAGAGACAGAGCATGAACGGGGGAGGGGCAGAGAGAGAGGGAGACACAGAATCGGAAACAGGCTCCAGGCTCTGAGCCATCAGCCCAGAGCCTGACGCGGGGCTCGAACTCACGGACCGCAAGATCGTGACCTGGCTGAAGTCGGACGCTTAACCGACTGCGCCACCCAGGCGCCCCTAGAAGGTTTTAATCATGATGAAGTCTCATAGTTTATTTTTGCTTTTTTCCTCTTGCCTCAGGAGACATAGCTAGTAAGAAGTCGCTACAACTCCTGTCAAAGAGGTTACTGCCTGTGTTCTCCTCTAGGATTTTAATGTCTTCCTTTCTTACATTTAGGTCTTTCATCCACTTTGAATTTGTTTTTGTAAATGATATAAAAAAAGTGGTCCAGTTTCATTCTTTTGCATGTTGCTGTCCATTTTCCAATAACTATTTGTTGAAGAATGTGTCTTTTTCCCATTGGATATTCTTTCCCGCTTTGTCAAAGAATAGTTGACCATATAGTTGACCATATAGAAATGTGGGTACATTTCTGGGTTTTCTATTCTGTTGCATTGATCTATGTGTCTGTATTTGTGCCAGTACCATACTGTCTTGCTCACTACAGCTTTGCAATATAACTTCAAATCTGGAATTATGATACCTCCAGCATGCGTTTCTTTTTTAAAGAATGTTTTGGCCATTCTGGGTCTTTTGTGGTTTCTATACAAATTTTAGGAATTTTTGTTCTAGCTCTGTGAAAAATGTTGGTGGTATTTTGAAATAATAATCTACACATATTGAATGTGTAGATTACTTTGGGTAGTATTGACATTTTAACGGTATCTATTCTTCCAATCCATGAGCATTAAATTTTTTTCCATTTCTTTGTGTCATCTTTAATTTCTGTCATAAGTGTCTATAGTTTTCAGAGTACAGACCTTTTACCTCTTTGGTTAGGTTTATTCCTAGTTATCTTATGGATTTTGGTGCAATTGTAAATGGAATAGATTCTTTGATTTCTCTTTCTGCTGTTTCATTATCAGTGTATTAAAATGCAACATATTTCTGTATGTTGATTTTGAGTCCTGCAACTTTACTAAATTTGTCTATCAGTTCTAACAATATTTTGGCGGAGACTTTTGGGTTTTCTACATAAAGTATAATGTCATCTGCAAATAGTGAAAGTTTGACTCTTCCTTGCCAATTTGGAAGACTTGTATTTCTTTATGTTGTCTGATTGATGAGGCTAGGACTTCTAGTACTATTTTAGATAACAATGGTGAGAGGAGAAATCCCTGTCTTGTTCCTGACTATAGAGGAGAAGCTCTCAGATTTTCCCCTTTGAGGATGATATTATATGTGGGTTTTTCAGATATGGATTTCATTATGTTGAGGTATGTCCCCTCTATCCCTACCTTGTTGGGAATTTTTATCATGAATGGGTGCTATACTTTGTCAAATGATTTTTTTCTGCATCTATTGAGAGGATCATATGGTTGTTATCTTTTTTCTTTTATTAATGCGGTGTATCATGCTGATTAATTTGTGGGTATTCAGCCAACCTTGCATCCCAGGAATAAATTGCACTTTATTATAGTGAATGATTCTTTTAATGTACGGTTAGATTGGATTTGCTAGTATTTTTGTCGGGAATTCTTGATCCACGTTCATCAAGGATATTGGCCTATAGTTCTCATTTTTAGTGGAGTCTTTGGTTTTGAATCAGGATAATGATGGGCTCATAGAATGAGTTTGGAAATTTTCCTTCCATTTCTATTTTTTGGAATAGTTTGGGAATAATACATATTAACTCATCTTTAAATGTTTGGTAGAATTCCCCTGGGAAGCCCTCTGGCCCTGGACTTTTTTTTGTTGGGAGATTACTGGTTCAATTTCTTTGCTGGTTATCAGTCTCCTCAAGTTTTCCATTTCTTACTGTTTTGGTTTTCTAATTTTGATTTCTAAACTAATTTCCAAAATTTTTAAACTAATATCTAAAAATTGGTTTATATGTTTCTTAAATTTATCCATTTCTTCTAGATCGTCTGATTTGTTGGTGTATAATTTTTCATAATATTCTTTAATAATTTTTTGTTTTCTGTGGTATTGGTTGTGATCTGTCCCTCTCATTTGTGGTTTTATTTATTTGGGTCCTTTCTCTTTTCTTTTTGATAAGTGTGGTTAGGGATTTACCAATTTTTTAAATTTTTTCAAAGAGCTAGCTCCTTGTTTCATCGAACTGTTCTACTAGTTTTTTCAGTTTCTATATCATTTATTTCTGCCTCAGTATTTATCATATTACTTTTTCTTCTGACTCTTGGCTTCAACTGTTCTTTTTCTAGCTCCTTTATGTGTAAGATTAGGTTGTTCATTTGAAATTTTTCTTTCTTCTTGGGTAGGCCTATATTGCTATATACTTCCCTCTTATGATGGCTTTTTCTGTATCCACAAAGTTTTGGGCTGTCATGTTTTCATTTTCATTTGTTTTTATGTATTTTTAAAATTTCTTCTTTAATTTCCTGGTTGACCCATTAATTTTTTAGTAGCATGTTCATTAACTTCAATGTGTTTATGGTCTTTCCAGGTTTTTTTCTTGTGGTTGACTTAAATTTTCATATCATTGTGGTCAGAAAAGATGTGTCATATTATCTCAATCTTTTTATGCTGTTTGAGGCCTGTTTTGTGACCTAGTTTGTGATCTATTCTGGAGAATGTCCCTGTGCACTTGAAAGGAATATGTATTCTGCTGCTTTAGAATGAAATGTTCTGAATATATGTTAAGCACATCTGGTCCAGTGTGTCATTCAAAGCCATTGTTCCCTTGTTGATTTTCTGCTTAGATGATTTGTCCACTGTTGTAAGTGGGATGTTAAAGTACCCTACTATTATTTTAGTAATATCAATGAGTTCCTTTATGTTTTATTAATTGATTTATATATTTGGGTGCTTCCAAGCTGGGAATATTAGTATTTACCATATTTAGATCTTATTGTTGGATATTTCCCTTTGCTATGATATAATGCCCTTCCTCATCTCTTGTTACAATGTTTGGTTTAAAATCTAGTTTGTCTGATATAACTGTTGCTACTCTGGCTTTCTTTTGGCATCCATTTGCATGATAAATCGTTCTCAGTCCCTTCACTTTTGATCTGCAGGTGTCATTAGGTCTAAAATGCGTCTCTTTTAGGCAGCATGCAGATGAGTCTTTTTTTTTTCTTTATCCATTCTGACACCCTATGTCTTTTTTTTGAGCATTTAGTCCATTTACATTCAGAGTAATTATTAATGGATATGTATTTAGTGCCATTTTATTATTTGTTTTGCTATTGCTTCGGGATATTTTCCCCATTCCTGTCTAGTCTTTGTCATTTTCAGTCTTTCCTTCCTACTCAAAGAATCCCCTTTAGTATTTCTTGCAGGGTTGGTTCAGTGGTCATGAACTCCTTTAGTTTTTGTTCTGAGAAATTCTTTATCTCTCTGTATATTCTGAATGATAGCCTTGCTGTGTAGAGTACTCTTGGCCACAGATTTTTTCCATTCAACATGTTAAATATATTATGCCATTCCCTTCTGGCCTGCCAAGTTTCTGTGGAGAGATCTCCTGCTAGCCTCATGAGTCTCCCCTTGTAAGTTAGGGACTTATTTTTTTCTTGCTGCTTTTAGGACATTTTGTTTATCATCATATTTTGCAAATTTAACTATGATATCTATTGGTGTTGGCCTACTTTTGTTGATTTTGATGGGAGTTCCCTGTGCTTCCTGTTTTTAGATGTGTTTCCTTCCACAAAATAGGGAAGTTTTCAGCTATTATTTCCTCAAATAAACCTTCTGCCCCTTTTCTCTCTCTCTTCTGGGACTCCTATGATAGATATGTTATTATGTTTACCAGAGTTACTGAGTTCCCTAAGTCTATTCTCATGATCCATCATTCTTCTTTCTCTCTTTAGTTCTGTGTCACTATTTTCCATAATCCTATCTTCTATGTCACTTATATGTTCCTTTGATTCTTCCATCTTTGTGGTCACTACATGCAGTTTTAAATCTCAGTTATTATTTTTTCATACCTACCTAATTCTTTTTTAGCTCTTTTACCTCTGTGGTTAGTGTCTCCTTGATGTTTCCCATGCTTTTCTCAAGCCCAGCAAGTGTCTGTATGATTGTTGCTTTAAATTTTGCATCAGGCATATTACTTATATCTATTTTGATTAGATCTGTAATCTAATCTAAGCTAAAGGTCATGACTTTTCTTGTTCTTTCTTTTATGATGAATTCCTCCATCTTGGCATTTTGTCTAGGTCTCTGTCTTCTTTTCTGCATTAGAAAATCCTGTTATGTTTTCTGTTCCTGAAGTAATGGCTTTATGAAGAAGAGATCATATAATGTCCAGGGACTGGCACTTTAGGAAGTGTCTGTGTGCACTCTCCTGCTGTGTTTTGTCTCCTCTACCCCTCAGGTCAGTCATCTGCAGAGGTTCTCCTTGCCTACAGGGGGCAGTGTTTAGACTTTGGCCAGAATGTGGTGATTTTAACTACTTGTGCTCTGGTCTGCTTGTTAAATAAGACTTGATGCTATTTCCTTTAGAACTGAACCTTTGTAGAACTCTATGGTCAATAGATGTGGTGTGTTTATGTGTTTGTGTAGAGAGGTTTGTGTTTCTTCTGGGGAAGGGGACTTCTGGGATGGTACTTATGCACATTTGCCTATGAAAAACAGTACCAGCAGAGTACAGGAGGGCAGTACTTATAAACAGGTTAGGCAGCCAGTGTTGGTGCTGTGCTGTTTACTGAAGCTGATTTATGCTGAGGGGCAGGGGATGGAAATGGTGTCAGCCAGCTCCTTTATCCCTGGAGAAGGGAGTCCATGCTTGTTGCTCTCAGGGAAGTCCTCCCAGAAAAGTGCATAATTACCTCTCATGTGTCCTAGGCATTTTTCAGATCACTGTTTTCCACTGTCTGTCTCCAGGTTGCTTGTCTGCCTGCAGCAGCACAGTGCACTTTGTGTTCTATCCCAGACAAGTTTGTTGATTTTTAAAACTCCAAATTTTAAGGACCTGGTATGGCGTGGCCCTACATTGGTCTTTGGGAGGGTCTTGCTGCGCTGAGACTGATGCAGGTTTGATCCAGAGGACAGTCATGCCAAAGCACAGAGGCATGGGATTTGGAGCAAAGCAGGCTAAACAGCGAGTTTTGGGGCTAGCTTTCTGTCTAGGGGTAGGGGAGTGAAATGGCACCCACTGGTTCTTTTGTCCCCAGAAAAGCAATGCCACCCCTCACAGATGCTAAGAAGAGGGAGCAGTCTTTCCTGTGTGCCTTACGTCATCCTCAGAATATGCTATGTACCTTGGGGTTGCTTGCCTGCCTTTTCTCCAGGGCCCTGAGGTCTTCATCCCATCCAAGCCCATGGACCTCTAAAACCAGTCTTTGGTTTTGCACTGGTTTTGCACTGGTTGCAAAAATTCACAAAAATCAACCCCTCTCATTTTCTCAGCCAATGGTTTTGGGAATGTTCTCCGTGGGTGTATCCTTATGTGCTCCCCTCTCTCTTACCTTTCTCTGCTACTCACTCTCTCCCCTCAGCAGCACCCAACATCCATTTCTCCCCCACACCAAGCCTCTGCACTCCCTACCTTCTCTGATGTGGCCTTTTCTCTCCATCTAGTTGTGCAGTTCATTCTATCAGTTGTCAGGGCAATTTTGTGGGTATTCAGAATGATGTGATCTAGTAATATAGCTGTGGTCAAGGGATGGGGCAAGCCTAGTTTCCTCTTAGTATGCCACCAGTTTAGTTCTCCTCCTATATTTTGTTTTTTTATAACATTGTCTCAGATTGCAAACCAGCCATTTAATTAAGCTTCACTCTAAAGGGTATATTGCCCTTTGTCAGATATATTGTCATTGTCAGATGCATAGTCATCTCCCAAATGGCACATTACTAAGGGATATAAAGACCAAATTGTGATGCTAAGTGACATAAGTCAGAGAAAGACAAATACCATAAGATTTTACTTGTATGTGGAATCTAAAAAAATCAAAACAAATGACTAATAAACAAAAATCATAATTAGACATATAAATACAGAGAACAAACTGATGGTTGTCAGAGGGAGAAGGATGGAGTGATAAGCAAAATGGATGAAGGGGAGTAGGAGATACAGACTTCCAGTTATAGAATGAGTAAGTCATGAGAATAAAAGGAACAGCATAGAGAATATAGTCAATGGCATTGTAGTACGGTTGCATGGTGACAGATGGTAGTCACACATGCGGTGAATATAGAATAGTGTATATAGTTCCTGAATTACTATGTTGTGTACCTGAAAATAATGTGATATCATATGTCAACTATACTCAAATTATGAAGAAGAGGAAGAAGGGAGAGGAGGAGGAGCAGTGGAAAGACTAAATTGTTTTGAAAAAAAATTTTTTTCCTATAGGACATAATCCCCATGTCATACGAAATTACACAAGACATGTTTTGATTTTTTCTTTGCTTTGTTTGCAGTTGCTCTTGACTCAGAAATTAACAGTTACACATTAATAATACCCTCAAATTTTATTTGTTTGGAAAGGTTCAAAGAATATATTTAGAGCTGCAACTTTGCCCCATCACCCCCTTTCCCCTACCTCACTAATTATTCTCAAAATTTCAAGATACTGGAATTTGTAATGGTATGGTTCATTCAAATAGAGCAAAAATATATGGGAAGTGAAATCAACAGCAATCATATACATAAGAAGATATTTGTGTATTTTGTTCTAAGAGTCTGCTATACCTAATTATTAGTAAATTGTTAGATACTTTTGTAGAGAATGTACTGACATGTTTTCAGCATATTGAAAAAGTGACCCTGTTGATAAAATAGGTTTTCTGGCTACCATTGAAGAGTATGAAAATATGATTTTAATTTTGGAGGGCTTTGTTATCTAAAACTGTCTGATCATATTTAATCTGTCAGAAAAAGGGCAATGTTGTTTTTGTACTTAAACTGCCGACTCCTATTTGGAATATCTTTCATGCATACATGCATCTTGCACTGTGAAATCATGGTGATGGTACATGATTAGAACTGTCAAAGTTTTATGTGTTCTTTTGAATTTATAATTTACCCCTTTTTAACTTGACAGGCGATGATTCTTTTTTCATATCTTTAAGACACTGATGAAAATATTTATATATTAACAAAATCCCACATTTCCCCACACTTTTTACAAATGATGAATACACAAAAGTGACACTGTGTTTGAAGTCACACATCACAGCATTTGATTCATCTTTTTTCAGTCCTTAGCCTTGACAGGTGCTGATGGTTTGCTTCCTATCTTAGTAACTGCTGCAAGCTGTCACATCTACTTCCAATTAATGCATATCTGTTACAGTCCAGCAGCTCTAACAAATGCAAAGCTACAAAATATTTCTTCAACTTTCACTAACCAGGTGTTGCCATGGTATCTGGTCTAGCGGGCAAAGTGATGTGGCCTGTTTCTAACAAGCATATTGTCAGTCATTAGACCTACATATTTTACTCATAGACAAAAGCCATCAATGTAATAATAGAACTTTGACTTATAATGTAACTCATTGAAATATACAGAAGAAAATCAGTAAACATTTTATATGCCTCTATATTGACTGACAATAATTTAAATCAAATTTTTGGTGATTCCTTCTTCAATTTGAAAACTTGGTCAAGAATATCATTCAAGCTTTCATAAATTCCAAATGTTAAACTACTTCATCATTATTTCAAGAATATTAAAGCACTAAAGTTACTGGGCTTTTACAAGCATGTATTAAATTAGGACTAGAAAATGAGAAAAAATAGCCCAAAGAAGACTATTTTATTGCTTTGTCAGGAAGTTTCAAGGTGATATTTCAGGAAAAACAATGGAGATAGAGTGAGAAGGAAGAAAAGAGAGAGGAAGAGGGAGAGAGGGAAAGAGGGATGATAGATTGACCCTGGATATTTTTAAAAGAGCAGATTTTTAAAAATAAAAGCTCTTAAATTATTTTGACCTATAGTATATGCTACTCATACTCAAGGAAATATTGAGCTCTTTAAAATTAAAATATATAAGTTTCAGAAAAAGTTAAATTAACTAATGATAGCACTCTTCGTGTTGATGTGAAAATAATTATTTTTCTTGTAAATTATATTGAGATGGCACTAGGACCAAGTGGGCTTTTTGTTGTTGTTGTTGTTATTTGTTTTGCTTTGTTTTTTAGCACTTTAGTGTGCACAAGTAAAAAAGAGATATATAACTGTTTAGTTCTTCTCTGAGCAAGAGAACTTCACTTTGATGGACACAGCATATTAATTACACTTTTATTTCCATTGTGTCAGAATCAGAAGATAAGCTTAAGTGGTTCTGTAAGAGACTAGAATCTGAACAAGAAGCTGATTGTTACTGTGTTTGGAAATGTGAGGTTTGGCAAGAAAATGTTTGTATCATTTCATAGTTGATAATATTTGATTAATATTAATAATTGATAGTATTGCTTAAACGAAATGGAGTGGAAGAGAAAACTAAACACCAATAGAAAGTAAACAGAAAAAGGCCATATGACTTAGAATATGAATACATATAGTTTTAATAAGAGTAAAAAAAAGATACTAAATTCTTTCATGCTAAAAATGTATTTCATAAGTGGTTTCTGTAGCTAAGTGCATTTTACTCAGGTGGAGTGCAGTTTAGAATGGTCACACAGTTCATTGTGTTCATTCACACATATTTCCATAAATACTTCAAGTCACTTATATTCTAAACCTGTGTTCAACACTGGCTGAATGGTGACAACATAATATAAATATCTCTATTGATTCACTCAATAGATGATATTCCTTGACTTCTATTTTAGACATTTGTATATGTCAGTAAATAAATCTAACAAAGATCCCTGTTCTCTCACAGCTTATATTTTATCATGGAGATGTAAACATTAAATACTATCAACAAAGAAGTAAATAATTCAGGATATTAGCAGGTAATGAATGCTATGGGAAACAAAGGGATAAAAAGAGATTTGAAGGTAGTATATATAGGATTCTGCTTGGTTTATTTTAAGGAAAGAGAGAGGTAGAGATAGAGAGAGATAGACATGATAGAGATAGAGATAGAGAAAGAGATAGAGATAGAGACAGAGACAGAGAGGAAGAGAAGAGGAGGGTAGAGGGGAAGAGAGAGAGAATGAATGAGTGAATGAATGAATGAATGAGTGAATGACTCACAGATGAGTCTAAGGTTTTTGCACCAAATACCTGGGAAGATGATGCTTCCATCAACCAAGATGGAAATGTCTGCAAGTGGAGATGGTTTCAGAGAATCATCAGAAGTTCAATTTTAGGTATATTTAATTTGGTATAGATATTATACATACACAAGTGGAGATACCCTGTAGGCAATTAGATATATAAAGCTGGAATTTTTAGAGAAATATTTTAAGATTTAAATTTGAAAATTATCAGCATAAAATTCTATTTAAAGTCATGACTGGATGAGTTCACCATGAGTGTGTGTATACATATACATATACATATACATATACATATACATATACATATACTGGCCAAAGATTAAACCTACACAATGGATACAAATTCCAAAAAACATAAAGCACATACCATGTATACATAATTGAGTAGGGGCTATATTAACAATCAAGTACCATGTTAGTTGGTTCCTCTTGAACCAAACATAAGCTTGTTGTTTTTAATAGCCTTTTCATCAGTCATCATGAATGACTGTTGAAATGCCTTTTCATCAGGCAACAGAATCATGAACACTTGTGACATTTATCATTTGTTTCAAGAAACCCTAATTGAATAACTAGTCCAATTTTGTTTAGATATTTATTTTTTAAAATTTCTTAATATTTATTTGTTTTCAGAGAGAGAGAAAGAGAGAGAGAGAGAGAGAGAGAGAGAGAGAGAGAGTGCTGGGGAGGGGCAGACAGAGAGAGACACAGAATTAAAAGCAGGCTCCAGGGTCTGAGATGTCAGCATAGAGCCCAACACGGGGCTCGAACTCACGAACCATGAGATCATGACCTGAGACAAAGTCAGATGCTAAATCAACTGAGTCACCCAGGCAGCTCAAGTCCAATTGTTTTTTAAAGCAGAATATTATAACTGTCATCATTCTCACATGTCCATGTGAGTGCCTGCTGAAGGATTGTTCTCTACTGTCTTTATTTCTTTATGTTGGGATTACTAATGATGCCACAATATAAGAAAATATTTCATTTATAAAATTACAAAAATTTTAAAAAGAGACCAATTGAATGTATAAATTTGGGGTATATAAATGGTACTTAACACATATTTAAAGTATTTAATATATTAATGCTTTTACATATAACATTTAAAATCATGTACTATATAACACATTCACTTAGAAATAACATTACTTTTCCCTTTTCATAAGCATATTTTCAGACTTTTCACAGTCACTTTTGACATTGTCTTTATCAACATTATAGCTATTTTCTGAGTGATCTAACAGTGTTCTCAAGAATCATGTTTTAGGAATTGAAAATATGTTTGGAGAATCCCCTATTCTCAGTTTACTGTCAAAAAGATTTTCAAGAAGAAATCCTTTCAATTGTGCTTGCCATGAGAGGAAACATGGTCCTGTGGGATAACATTCTGCACTTGAGAAGTTTGTGTAACACTAACAAATATATGTATGGTTATTATTGATACAGTATTGGCAGAAATAATAACACATAACTGTATCATATTTTTATATTATTGTTATTATAGACAGGGTGAGAATCAGCAAACATTTCCTAAATTTCTGTAATGTCAATTCTTGGTTTTGATTTAGGATGCGTGGAACAATAAATTCCATTTTTTTCTGTCTAAGCCATTGAGTTGGGTGGATTTCTAATTCATGTTAAAAGCACACAGGGAACTAAATGTAAGGCAAATATATTTGTTTTCTTAAGGACCAGCTACTTTAGAGGTAACAGTTTACACTTGTAGAGCTGGAGCTAAAGTTTTAAAAAATAAACTTAAAATACTTAATGATCTAAACATATTTTTGCAAATTGTAGCTTTCCCTCATGTAAAACTTATCTATAAATGGCTAGGTAAAACCAAAAACTTTCAAAAGAGTCATAAATTTCTTAGAAGTAGTAAGAATATGAAAAAAAAATATTGGCGGGTCGGTAAAGAATTCCAAGAATCTTTTATTTTGTTTCAGTTTTTTAAAATAAATCTATAATAATAATTGTTTTCAATAAAATATTAGATCTCAGTTTTTTTGTCAACAAAATGGATGCTGCCTCCCTACAATGGTATGTGGCATATAAATAATAATCGCCACCTGTGTAGCATTTTATAGCACAGATGGTACTTTCTTATATATGATATAATTTGAAATGTACTGTGTGGAATAAAATAAAGAAACAAACTAGGATTCAACTTTAATTTCTCATCTGTGAAGAAACTGACAACATAAATTAATAAAAATATAAGAAATAGTCCCTGTATACGTAAGCACAAAGTTCAATTTTTTATTAGTATAAGCTTTTGTTTAAATGCTCCAAGGATTTCTATACATTTTTCTCATACATTTTGTAAATTAATTTAACTTTTACAATAATTACACCTTATTTTACATAGCATATGTTACTTTCTCACACAATTTGTAATTTTTACCAATTATAAATACATTTGTGGACCTACAGAACTATCTGTGAAAGAAGCAGAAATGATTAACATGAAGTATTCTAACAATTATTATATCACTCACTTATTTACTTATATCACTCATTTTCCTTACAGCCATACAAACCTTCATTTATTGGGCATGTAATTACACATTTATAAGATATTAAATTCCTTAAACTTTCTTTTGGGTTATCAGCTTTATGTTATTACATATATCTTATGACAATTTTTGCATGTCCTAATTTGCTTGAAAAGTATTTTGATATAATGGGGAACCTAGAGTATAAAATCATGAGACCCTTTCTTTATATTTTTTCAAATTTATTTATTTATTTATTTATTTATTTATTTATTTATTTATTTACAGGATGTGTGGAAGAAGGGCAGAGAGAGGGAGAGAGAGAATCTCAGGCAGGCTCTGTCCTATTGGCTCTGTTCTATATATCCATAAAAGTTTTTCACACTTAGTGGTCAGTTTCAGAACCTTTACCACAGGAATAATATAACTCATCTCATTCAGTTGTTGTTAGAATAGAATGCCTTTTAAACTATTTCTTAAGTGAGTACATAATATACAAATGTTAGACATTACTATTATTCATAGATTAATTCTATGCTTTCACACGGTAAGAAAAATAGCAGTGAGTTGCTATTCCACATACTAGCTTTGTGTATATTGTTGTTTATTTTCAACATGCTATACCTTAAGAATCATGAGTTACAATGGCCAGGTAATTTGGTAAAACAGAAATTACACAGACTTTGTGTAAAATCAATCTGTATTTTAGTCTCTACTTAACCACATATGGGGATGAACTTTGGAATATTTCTTAATCTTCTTGGATCTCATTCTATGTTGTAAAATGAAGAAAATAATGTTTATTTTAGAAAGTTGCTGAAAAAATCTTGTCCTTTCTTAGAAATGATTAAGGTTCAAGTAACCTGTGTAAAAGTTGTGAAACACAGTAGCGCTAACAAGAGAATCAAAACTGATTGGTATATAAATGTGGCTGTGTTTATAAGGAATCAGGTTGATTTATAAAATAGACATTATTTTCTTTATATATAATAAAGTTGATCTATTCTACCATGTTTCCACTTTCTCACATACCCCTATACTATTCCTTCCTATTTTGCCCAGCTTGGGCAAAAAAAACCTGTATCATCAAACATTTGTGTACACCTATTTTGTTCTTGTGGTCCTTTTTTATTTCTGCAAACCAGCTTGTCAAAATTATAATTCTAAAGAAAATAAATTTTATCTCCATTCTACATCTATGTATCTAATTAAAGTTAGAGAAATAAATAAGTCATTGAGGCTGTTTTCGTTTTAAATTCATGACCATAAACTTCAAAAAGTAGAAGGAAAATGGCTTAAAAAAACACAATTTTACTAGTCTACATTTCCACTTCTCTATATGGGTATTTTATATAATCTTTAACCTTCAACCCCAGACACCTCATTTTCTAACATTTCTCTCCATCACCTCTTATCTCTATCCCCATCTATTCTCAGCAGATGATACTGCTTTGAATTACTATGAGAAAACTGAAGCAATGAGAGATATCACACAAAAAAATCCTCTCTATAATATGTTTGTTAATTCACTACTACCAGTTCTGTTATCAAGGATGAATTGTTTTTGCACCCAACTGTAATAGCTATTGTGCATTAAATCCTACCCTCTCTCACTGAAGAGAGCCTGGCTAGAACTTTGTCCTTATGTAATCCTTATCAAAACACCACCAGCATTTTTCACAGCTAAAACAAATAATCCTACAATTTGTATGGAACCAAGGAAGATCTCAAATATACAAAGCATTCTGAAAAAGAAAAGAAAAGGTGGAAAGATCACAATTGCAGGCTTCAAGCTATATTATAGAACTGTAGTCATCAATACTGTATGGTACCGAAACAAAAACAGACACATAGATCAATGGAACAGAATAGAAAACCCAGAAATATACCTACAACTATATGGTCAACTAATCTTTGACAAAGCAGGAAAGAATATACAATGGAAAAAAGACTCTCTTCAACAAATGGTGTAGGGAAAATGGACAGCAACATGCAGAAGAATGAAACTGGACCACTTTCTTATGTCATACACAAAAACAAAATCAAAATGGACAAAAGAACTGAACGTGAGACAGGAAACCATCAAAATTCTAGAGGACAACATAGGTAGTAACCTCCTTGACCTCAGCCATAGCAACTTCTTACTAGACACGTCTCTGTAGCCAAAGGAAACAAAAACAAAAATGACCAATTGGGACTTGAGCAAAATAAAAAGTCTCTGCACAGCAAATGAAACAAGCAACAAAGCTAAAAGGCAACCTACAGACTGGGAGAAGATATTTGCAAATGACATATCTGATAAAGAGTTAGTATCCACAATCTATTAAGAATTTATCCAACTCAATACCCAAAAACAATCCAGTTAAGAAATAGGCAGAAGACACAAATAGACATTTTTCCAAGGAAGACATCCAGATGGCTAACAGACACATGAAAAAAAGCTCAACGTCACTCATCATCAGGGAAATATAATCAAAACCACAATAAGATATCACCATACACCTGTGAGAATGGCTAAAATTAACAACACAGGAAACAACAGTTGTTAGTGAGTTTGTGGAGAAAGAGGAACCCTCCTTACACTGTTGGTGAGAATGCAAATTGGTGTAGCCACTCTGGAAAACAATATGGAGGTTTCTCAAAAAATGAAAAATAGAACTATCCTATGATCCAGCATTGCACTGCTAGGTATTGACCTAAAGGATACAAAAATACTGATTTGAGGGGATACATGCATCCCAATGTTTATAGCAACATTATCAACTATAACTAAACTATGGAAAGAACCCAAATGTCCATCGACTGATGAATGTATAAAGATGTCATATATGTATATGTATATGTATATGTATATGTATATGTATATGTATATGTATATGTATACACACACACATACACACACATGCATGCATGTGTGTACAATGGAATACTACTCAGCCATAAAAAAGAATGAAATCTTGAAATTTGAAACAACATGTATGAAGCTTGAGTGTATTATGCTAAGCAAAATCAGTAAGAGAAAGATACCATGTGATTTCAGTGATATGATGGATTTAAAAAACAAAACAGATGAATATAGGGGAAGGAAAAAAAGAGAGAGAGAAGGAAGCAAGCCATTAGAGACTCTTAACTATAGAGCAAACTAAGGGTTGATGGAGGGGAGGTGAGTGGCAGATGGACTAAATGGGTAATGAGTATTAAGGAGGTCACTTGTTCTAAGCACTGCATGTTATATGTAAGTGAGGAATCACTAAATTCTACTCCTGAAACCAATATTATGCTATGTTTAACTAACTAGAGTTTAAATCAAAATTTGAAAAAAAAAATAGGAAAGTTAGATTACAGTTACATTACTAGATATCATGCCTTTAACCACTTAATTACATTTATAACCAAATGTTATATCAAAATTACATGTTTCTGCTCTGCTGCAATGTCATCTCACAATGTTACATTAATTATTTTATTTTCTTCATCTCTTTCAAATAGGACACTTTGCAAGGGGATATTTGGAGATTAAGGATATTTGTGAATTGGATATATTCTTTAAACAAATATTGAGAACACTATTCACATTTCAACCAGGCAGCTTGTATCTGGAAGCAAGGTTAGCTTTGGGAATCAAGAATTACATGTGTTCCTGAGTCCTTGAATTCTCATGAAACTAGTAAAATATGCCTAAAGCAAGAAATTCTATATACCTTTCAATAACCATCTTAAATGTCAATTGTTTAAGGTCTTTTTTGTTTGTCTTAAATGGAAACATTCACTGCCATTGCTAAAGCCCATAATACTTTTACTCTTCTGTATTGAAAGGATAGTATTTTATTTACATTATATTTACTTGAAAAAATCATTATATATTCCTAAATAGATTATCAGCTATTTGAGAAAAGATGTTTGTTTTTGTGCCCCAAAGCACAAAACTACTTGTATTTTATCCAAAGTAGGGCATTAGTAAATATGTGTTGAATTGAGCTCTTAAAAAAAAAGTATACTTCAATTTTATGGTAAAGTAAGTGAAATGAAAGTGGTTATTTTTTAAATGATGATCATGATCATCTGTTTTCTGCACCATCCTCCTCAACTAAGCGAGAAGATGAGTCTCTGCAACTGAGAAATTCTGCAAAGTACAAGTACTGAATCTAATCAAATACTTGAAGGAAGGTTTCTGTGTTGCTTGTTACGAGAAAAGAATTATAAATGAGCCATATGACGCCCTGGGTTTATTTCAGAATTTCACTGTTTGTTTGGTTGTTTCAGAAAAGCTTAAGAAATTTCTCCCTGCACCAGAAATCTTTAAAATCCCATGTTCTTTGGGAGTTTTCACACTGTGGATAAGGTAGGATTTTCAAAGAAGTAACAAATAACATTTTAAATTCATTAAGCTTGAAAGTAGTTGAACTCTTCTTTGTAAGATTGCTAAAGTGCAAGTTATAAAAAAAAAAAATAGAGAGCTTCTTATAAACGTTGGCAGTTAGTCAAAGAAAATCCTGAAGTTTTTGAAGTCTGAACTGCTTCATTTGCTAGATTATTATAAATTTTTTGTGAAAGATTCTATTTTTCAACCTCTCATTAGGAAATTCAGCTTAGAATATTACTTTCAAAATGCTCAACTACATTCCTAACACTTTTAATTGAAGAATTAATATGAATTCAGATACATATTTTCAATTGCAAAAGTGGTACATTATCATTTTAACCAAAATTTTTCCATAATCATTCAAATGTCAAGGAACATTTGTTTTTTGTTTAATATTCTCTACTGTGAATGACATGAGTGTATGAGTATATATGTTTTCTGTAAATTTCTTTGTCTTGGTCATAAGCTACCAGAATTCTGAAACATGCCTAATGTGAACAAAGAACAATTGTAAAATAGAGAATTAAATGCAAGAGAAATGTAAACTATTGGTCTCAATGAGAATGTTCCACTACTTCTAAAGTTATGTTGGGTTCTAAACGTTTATAGAATATTTGTTACCTATTTTCTATTCCAAATTTTAAATGCCATTTTACCTCTGCATGCACCTTCTCAGCAGCTTTTCACTTTACTATTTCTTTGAGTTAGAATCATACATTTCAAAACATAAAAACCTTTTAGAACTGAAAATGCTATGTCAGTTTTAAGATTTTATCAGAACTGAAATAAAACAGGGGGGCTTTAGACTCTGAATGACATATTTGTCAATTTTGAAAGTGTTATATAACCTAGTGACAAGTATGAAGCTGCAATAGAATATCGTGTCTAAAGTATACGAGCTTTACATTTTTTTAATGTATGTATCCTAAAAATGACATATTTTCATTCTCTAGAAAAACCAATCCTTTCCATATAGTCATTGGTTAAATTGACTTTCAAGTGAGTCATTATTGGTGATTGTATCTATATTTAACATGTTAAAAATGGAAGAAAAGTTATAGAAGAAGGTAGCCTAAAAATGTAACAAAATCCATGTGTTCATTTTCTTCTACTATAACCAGTAGATGATCGCCTTGTTGTTTCTCCTCTTGCCCAGCTTCCTCATGTAGTAAAGAAATAGAATCTCTTCATTGTAATGTCAATGCAAACTTCACATATTCCATTTGAGTACTGTAAGTATCAGAGTTTATGCCTGTATAAGTAAATTACTTAGATCTTTCCAGTTGTGGAGATCCAGTTAACATTGCTTCATGATGTGAATTTCATAAACCAAAGTGTTTCTATGTCTCATCAATTTTATTAACATTTCTTATGTTTTCTGGTCCCCTCTACTCTCAACTCTGGGGCACAGGGTTATGTCATTTTATGTCATTATTACTGATATTAAAAAGCTCAATTTAGCTCCCACAATAATAATCCCTCTCAGTATGCATTTGTATTTTCAAATTTTAGACAATTTCCGCAGGCACATGGAGAGGGGGTTTACATTACAGTCATAAAATCAATAGTAATGGGGACTGCATTTCTTACAATGTCTTTAACTTCTGCAATCTTTGAGAAATTTTACTTGAATGTAATCCCTGCATCTTGTCTATCATTTGCCTCTTTTCCCCCATTCCTTCTCCATTATCTGGTTTCTCCCTACTTTATTTCATGACTGAGGAGGAAAACAAAAATATGTCTTCCCCTAAATCATGCTGAAACTATTCTTACCTCAAGGTCAGCAGGGAAGGGTGGAGTTTTTTGGCATCAATTTTCAGTATTTATTACTCTTTCCATCTAAATCATTCAGTATGCTTATGAAATAAAATTGTACTATTTTTTCATTAAAAGTGGGTTTGAATTTCCTTGAAAATAGCAAATACATATGTTTAAAATTTCTTTAAACCAATATTAATTAACTCACAGAAATCAATTTTACAGAACTTTGAGCCAGTTGTATATACAAGGGAGGTTCTGCACTGTCTTGGGAAGCACTTAAGTTTGCCAGAGTACTTTGCACTAAAGTAGGTAATAAAATAGCTTCTGTGTTAAAAAAAATATGTCCCAAGGTTGTTTACATTTACCAAAGAACTTCAGGAGATAATATCATGGACTATTATATATTATATATAAATATTTCTGTTCAAAAATATAACTTCACACAATAAAAGATGACATATAAAAACAATTGTTTTCAAGACAGTGGACATCAAGTAATGGACAATGATGTTTGAGAGATGAGAAATATCCAATGTGAGCACTTTAACAACACAGTTTATATCCTTGAGACAGTTTCCAGGCCATAGTGTACAGAGGGAAAATACTTCATTCCACTTTCTTCTTGCTTACATGATTTCCGAAGAGAAATTGGATGTAATTCTTATCTTTGTTCTTCTATACATAAGGTGTTTTTTGTTCCCCCTCAGGCTTCCTTTCTTTATCTTTGATTTTCTATAGCTTCAAAATTACATGCCGAGGTGTGTGTTTTTGTTTGAATTTGATCCTGCTTGGTGTTCTCTGAGCTTCCTGGATTTATGGTTTGGTGTCTGACATTAATTTGGGAAAATATTTATTCATTGTTGTTTCAAATATTTCTTCTGCTTTTTTCTGTTCCTTCTTCATCTGATATCCCCATTACGCATGTTTTATAGTCTTTGTAGATGTCCCATAACCCTTGGATATCGTTCTTTTTATTCACAATCTTTTTTTTCTCTATGTTTTTTAGTTTTTGAGGATTCTATCTCTTTCTGTATACTTTTCCTCAGAGATTTTCTCCTCTACTGTGTCCAGTCAACTGGTAAGCCCCTCAAAGGTATTCTTTGTTTTTCCTACATTGTTTTCAATCCCTAGCACTTCTTTTTGCTTCTTTTTATGATTTCCATCTTTCTGCTTACATTGCCCTTATGTTCTTGCATGCTATTTAATTCATTAGAACCTTTGCATATTAATCATAGTTGTTTTAAAGTCCTGGATTGATAATTTCAACAATTCTACCATATTTGGGGGCTACTGTTTGTTCTGTCTCTTCAAATTGTGTTTTGTGCCATTGGTACACCTTCTGACTTTTTCTTGATAGCTAGAGATGATACACTGGGTAAAAGAAACTGGTATAAATGGTCCTTAGTAATGTGCTAGTAAGGTGTGTGTAGTGGAGAAGGTGTTCATAGTTCTATGATTATGTTTCAGTATTTCATTGAGTCTATGCCTCTCTACTATGAACATCATAAGAGTTTCTCAGTTGTCCCCACTTAGATGGAAAATGATGCTTAGATGGGCTGCATTTGGGTATATCCCTTCCCTTAGGTCAGGGATAATACCCCAACAGGTTGGGATATGGTTAGCTAATTTCCTTTATGGGCAAGACTTGTTAAGAAAAGAGTACTCTGGTGTATTTCAAAATGGTTCTTTCTTCATTTCCCTGCCAAAAGCCAGAGGAAATTTTTCTCTGATACTTACTGTGGGAAGCTGGTCAAACCTCTGGAGGTAAATCTCACTATATAGTGGTGATCTCCCCAAGACTGAGTCCACCTGGAGATTTTAACTTTCAAACTATCCACACTGAGCCTCCACAATTCACCAATTACTGTTCAGGTTTTCCAGCTCCAACTCTGATTCCTGATTTCTAGTTTAGACTTGAAAGCCTCTGTTCTGATAAGCTGTGACTCCCTGTATTTGCCCATTTGACTCTCTAATTTGGGGGGTAGGGTTTTGCAGTCTTGCTCTTTCTTAAGAATCCAAGAACAGTCTGTGAAACTGAATAAAGGAAACTTCATATAAAATGGGGTTGGAAAGTCAGATGAAGTCGCTCTTGCCCATTACCACTCACCATTAATTGCAGACTCTAATAAGAGTTACATTCCCTTACATTCCCAACAGAAGGCTACTTTACTACCACAGCAGGAGAAAGGAAGAGTTTCTCCTTGCCCAGCCATTGAAAGACTGTCACAACTCAGCCAATAAAAAGGCACTACAATTTGAATTCCTAGTTTACTCTATTGGACTTTTGACTTGTAACAGCCCCTCCCAACACCTTTCCTCTATAAAGGTGTTCCTCTCCTTTGTTCTCCAGACTTACCTATGGCTTTTGCTATAGCTTGCTTGTCCCAGATAGCACTCCCTCTGCTATTCCTGAATAAGCCTTGTTGGCAAAATAACTGACAATTTTACTTTTAAGGTTAAAATTACTTGATGTCAGAAGTGGGATCCAGAGACAACCCCTCTAACAACTCTGAGGTTGGTAAGCCAGAGGTGCCAGTACCCACTGAGCCCACTGAGCTCACTGCTTTCTCTCCAACCCTGGGGTTTGAGGGTAAATTTTCTCTTGGGTTTCAGGCTTCACTCTCTGTGTCTTGAGCTCTCCAGGCTTTATTTGGGATATTTTTTATTTGTTTGTTTGTTTTTTAAGTTTTATCCTTTTTTGTGAGTACTCATTTGGCATTTGACCCAACCTCCTTTGGACTCCAGCTGTTTCTACTGAAACTGTGATGATATTTGGCCCCACTCCTTTCAAATCAGGCTGTTTAGGAATATTTCTTTTGCTCTGGAGAAAAAAAAAAACTGTGGAAAAGGGATTCCAGTTATTACATGCCCAAAGGCACCCCTTCCTTGTAACAAGGTTAGTTTTATGTCTAAAACCTATAGTCCCTCCTCATACACATTTTTAACCAACTGGACCAGCTTAGCTAAAGATAATTTAGAACTTTAATGACGATTATTCAAACTTTCAATTTCTCGACCTGTTTTTCTCAAAACTAAATTCAATAGTTGTGGCTACAAAATGAAACAACAACAACAACAACACAAACATGAATGGAATGCCTATTTTAATTGGTACCTTGAGGTTTCAAAACATTTCAGGATTCTAAATTGTCTCTCTGCAAAATACTATTTCTAAATTAACTGAAGCAAACAAACAATTGAAAAAACCCAAAATGGTTCTCAGTACTTCTTTTCCACTCCCATCTTCCTTGTCTCTCGACACACAGCAGCCATCTTGTGCTCAGGCTCTGCTTCTGGCACTATTTTCCTCTATTCACTCTGTACCATCCTACTTCTCAGAACACTCTCCACACACTCCCTCCTTTTAATCCTTTCCTCCAACTTCCTTTTCTTCTGAATCTTTCCCAGCTTTCTCTTCTCCTGGACCTATTAAAAGGTTCAACTCTTTAAAATAAAGTGTTCTGAGCATCCAAATAACCCCCAAATTTCTTATGTTCCCTGGACCAAAGGTGAACTTCAAACCATAGTTCCTGAAAGTAACCAAGGACCCCCACAGGTTCGCTGAAGAATTCAACACAGTCATTCAAACTTATCAACCTGTTTTCACAGATTTATATCAATTAGTTCACATGCTTGTTAATGATGGCCAGGCCAAACATTGGATGAAAACTATGCTAATGGAAACACCTTGAAAGGTACTTAGGAAAACAGACCCCTAACTTTGGGCAATATGCTAGCAAATTCACTAGAAATCTCCACTAATCAACTTCAACAGATTTTCCTAAGCCTTTGGCCTGAAACAAAATTCAGGCTTGCACACAAAAGCTTCATTAACCTGTTCATGACTATTATAATCCAGTTAAAATTGTCTTTAAGGAAACTCTGGTGTTCTTTTAGATGCTGAATCCACTTAGAATTTAACTATGTGTTTATTAATGGGCTGAAACAGGATCTTTTTCTTTTAGTTGAAAGGACCAGGATGAAATAGGAAATTATGTCCACAGCAAATTTAATTAATGTGTCAAATCAGCTTGCCTGTACCCTAGATATTCAAATAAAAGGAAGGTCACTAAAATTCTTAATTTTCAACTCTAGTAATGGAGGTTCTCAAACAAAACCAAAAATCTCATTGTCTCTGCCAGTATTGCAAAGACCCAAGATATTAGGTAAAAAATGTTACAAACTTAAGCACTCCATGTACCCAGAATCTTCTTGCCAGCCTTTCCAGTGTTCTCCTAATTCCTAAATGGTGCTCCAAGGAACTACATGGGCTTTCCCCAATCCTCTATCTCAATCAGCACAGAGAAAAAACAATCCAGGTTGGGAATAATTTCTCTCTGTCCTTACTGACACTTGAGCTATACTTTTGGTGCTCAAACCCATTGCTATAAAGCAGCCCTTGCCTTAGAGTACAAAAATGATTCAAATAGTGGGGGGTCTCTAATACACATCAACAGGTTCCTACTCTGAACCTATTCCTTCTTGTTTAGTTCCTTTGAGAGATACTCACCCTTTTCCCCATAGTTCCTTCACTCTTATTCATTTACTGGGCTGAGACTTAGAAAAATATCATGCTGGAATTCTCTCTCCCAAAAGAAGGAAATAATTCTAGAATTTGACAGTAATAATCAAAATAGCCAACCAAGTGAATTAAATTACTTATAACATCTTTTATTTGCTCTGACAGCACTATGGCTGAGTCTGGGGAAACTGATCATTTGTCCTTATTACATCAGGTACCATTCTCTTTATGGACAAAATCTTCAACTGATATTGGCAAAACCAATAGTGTACCTCCACTGAGATTCAAATATATCTCTCAAGAACTCTCCTCAGAATTAATTAATACCCTATAAATAAAGAAGCCCTTCAAGACATCAAATGCTCAAGCATTTACACCGATAACATGTCTTTGGGGTAGCTCATAACTTTGGAATGATATGAAAATAGCAAGGTTTCCTTATCTCCAATGTGAATAAAATTTAAAATGGCTCTGGTGTCCACATTTATTAAATGCCATATGTCAGACAGCTGCTTTGGCTATTATTTAGGTTCCTGAGCATTCTAGACTCAATTCTCAGGAGGCCAAAGGAAACCACCTCACTGATATTTCCACCAAAAATGCCACCCTCAAGGAAACAAATTGCCAAATCTTTGGCATAGTCCAGAAGGATGTTCTCCCAAATGATAATTTGGACAAATTGACCTCAATGAAGAAAAACCAATATGAGATATAATAATTAATTCAATAAAAAATAGCTTTTGTTTTGACCAAATAACAATCTGGCTCTACCAGAAATTCTAAATTTCTCACTAGTTATCACTGTACACACATTAAATCATTGGCTTACTGACAAAATTATAGCATACGTAAATTATGCTTTGGATAATTGCATTGGTTTGGAAACTTTAAGAAGGCTACAAAAGTGCCCACCTCATTTATATCACATGTCCAAAGTACAATCCAAGGAAACCTGTTTGCACTGTTCCCAGATACTATAAACTGCCCAATTTCAAGGACCATTCAAGGTTTAGCAAATGGACTTCATATAGCTTTCCTTGTCTCATGGATATAAATATGTTTGTGTCATGGTTTTTATGTTTTCCTACTTCACCAAAGCTTCCCCTTATAGAGAGGCCATTGATTTTCTATGGTTAAAATTCTGTTAGAAAAGATTATCTTTAACTGAAGAACCCCTCTCAAACTGCATAGTGATCAGTTAGATGTTTTTTGTTTGTTTGTTTTTATTTTTTACATCTGTGCTGTTTCGACAGTTTTACAAGACATTCACTGTGCTTATAATCCTCAATCCTCAGAGCACATAGAATGCACTAATAGCATCATTAATACTCAATTGGCAAAATTTGTAGAGACCCTCCAAATACCCTGGCTAAAGCACAGCTATTGACCCTTCTAAATCTCCTTTGGAATTCATCATACATCCCCTTTGGAACTCATAAACTCTCACCACTTGAGATAGTCATAAGATATCTAATGCATCTGGCCCCTGCCTCTATGATCCCCTGTTGATAAAGGAAGATATACTTTAATATTGTAAAGACCTACTTGCTTCTATTAGATATACCCATGCTTTACTGACAAATCTTTTCATTGCACACTACTGGGAAATTAAGACTTTAAGCATCACACCTTGCAACCTAGAGATTTCATCTAGTGGAAAAGAAACCCCTAGAAAGATTCTCTTCAACCTCTCTGTAAAGGCTTCTGTCAGGTTTGGTTAACCCACTCTTGTACCTCCAAACTCCAGGGAATAGATTCTTGGATTCATGTGATAAATCTAACGAAAGCACCAAACTCTAACTAGACCTGCTCACCTTCTGGTGACCTGAAATAAAGATTTCCCATAATTGAAGCAGACACCACCTAATGAGATAGCTTTTACAAGATGTATGGACCAAGCCTTTACACCTTTTCCTCACTGTTGCTTCTTTTCTCTCTCTTTCATGGAAAGACATTGCCGTTGTCTATATTTCCCAATTCCTTTAGAAAGGGGATAACCTGATTGTTGGATTTGCCATCACAAACCTCAGTCTTCCCAAGACAGCAATGAGCCCTTAGTTCATCTTATACGTAACTTTGCTGACATTCCAAATGCCCCTGTATGTTTGAATTGTTTCCCAGGCCCTTTTTATAAGCTTAGAGTATTAAGCCCACCTAACCCCATTCCTTCAGTTTTTTTAATGTTTATTTGTTTTTGAGAAAGAGAGAGCAAATGAGGGAAGGGCAGAGAGAAAGGGGACAGAGTATCCAAATCAGGTGATTTTTCAGTCTGCTCAGCTTTTTATTTGTTAGGGTGGAATGATGACTTTAAAAGCTTCTTATATGCCAGACTAGAAACTGAAGTCCCTATCTTAGTTTTTGTAGTTAGTACTTTTAGGGTCTCTAAGTATTTTAGGATCTCTCACAGACTACAGTCAAGATGTCATTACAAGGCTAGACTGTGGAAGATTTACTTCCAAACTCCCTCATGAGGCTGTAAGCAGGATTTTTAGTTCTTGCAGTATGGAAAATTCACATGGAAATGGAAAATATCTAGGATAGATGAAGTAAGTTAAAAAAAAACAAACAAACTGGGTTATTCTGAGTTAATGACTTATTATAAAGCTATGGTAATAAAATCAGTGTCGTATTGGAAATAAGTTAAATCCATCCAGAATCCACAATCCAGAATCCAGAATCCAGAAATAGACCCATACTTATATGGAGAATGGATTTTTGATAAAGGTACAAAGGCAATTTAGTGGACAAATGGTATCTTTTCAGCAAAATGATACTGGAACAACTGGAAACTCATATTAAAAAATATAAAATATTACATTATACTCAGGATCATGCTAAGAACCTGAGGACATATATTTGCAAGCTCATTCATGCTTTACTTTATGAACCATCTTTAGTTTGATACCTGTATTAAATTAACAGCTTTTCCTTTGGGTTTGTGTTCAGGTTTTAGTCAAAGGCTTAATTTTTAAGCCTTCTAGGCTTTTACTCTACTTCTGCCTTGAGGTTTTCTTACTGATTCTAAAAGTCTAACTCTAGCAATTGTTATATTAATACTTTATCTACAACTAAATCTATATCCATAGCAATTGTTATATTAATACTTTATCTATAACTAAATCTATATCCATAGCAAAAACTTGTTTTCACTGTCATATTGAATTTCAATATATTTATAGCATAGTGACAAAAATTCCAAAAAAATTTCTATAACTCAGGATCATTTCCTTGTGAGAATCATGATTTATTTTTAAAAATAACAAGAAATACAAATCTTAGGACATCATAGAATACTAGGTAATTTCATGTGATCTACTCTCTTAATCTGAAGCATTTAATTGGAAATTTCCCTAATTAAAATAAAAATATAATTTTAACCAATTTCTAACATTAGACATATATTTCTTGGCAATTTTCATGAGTCCTTGAGTTTGCTACCTTTCATAATATTGTAAGGAAACATCTTTTTGTTAAAAATACATTGAATTTGTAAACTACCTATGGTTTAGATATAATAGCTGTCATCTTTTACTCTGGAAAAAAGTTCCAAATAAAAATTTGGCCCATGGAGCTCTATACCTTTTATTCCAAAATGTTTTAAGTTTAAATGTCAAGTACATCATCATAACAACAAATGTTCTGGTCCTATTACTTGAATGTAAACATCTGTTTTGGCTTTAATGTCAGAAACATCTGAGCTTAGAACAAATATATTCCTTAAAGATTGAAAAATAGTTTGCTATCGAGAGTAAAGAATGGAAATGGAAAGAGAATTTAGTCATTTCAAATGCAAATTTACATGCATGTAATTCTCATTTGCATGCATGCAATTCCAAAATGACTTTATGTGTTTGATGAGAACAGACTAGAATCATTTGGTATACAAAAGCATCTGCTACACATACATAGGATTATTATTCAACTTGAAGAAAAATTTACTACATGCATCAAGTTGACATTATAGTGGCTGTAAAACAACAAATAATAAAATATTATTGAATGAATTGCATTTGTTTAAGGACATTTACAATGACAAATGTAGCCATGTGAGAAACATTTCACTCATCTGTTTCTATTTAAATTTGCATGCATACCATATATTTTGCTTTTATTTTGGTATTCCATGATTTAAAAATTAGAGATGACAAGAAAGTCAGACTTTTATAATGTTTTCTACAAAACTGTTTTGTACATTTGATAAGGGTCTTATGCTTCTTAACTCCTCTGTCTCTAATTCTAAATACCTTACTGTCTATAGCCACATGCTCTGAAAAATGTTTTATTTTTTAACTATAAAAACATTGTGAACTTGTTCAAATCCAAAATATAGTGTGACACAAAATTAAAAAATCAAAGAAGTAAACAAACGGAAAAGCCAATGATACCCAGGAAACAAATGATTTCTAAAGAGTGGATGTATTATTTAAGAAATATTTATTTTTAGTTGTTTCCCAAAATTTTCAAATTGAACATATCTTATTTTTATGACATTGAGGAAAACAATAAGTCTGCCTTTAAATGTACGCCTGGGTTTCTTTATAATATAGCATGGATGATTTGTGTAGACACCATAATACACATTCTGTATTTAAACAGCTAAATATTAGGACTATGGAAGACACACAGAAGAGAAAAACATGCATAAAGCCATTATAAACTGAGTGTAAGTAAATCTATTTACCATAGACATTTATAAAGGTATCACTGAGAACAGTATTGGTTTAAGAAAAAAGTATCAGAAAGAATAAAACCCATCTTTTAAGTACTTTTCAGCGGTAGACAAACATTGTTCTATTTCTTTACCAGGAACAAGATGGTGAAGCAGAATACCAGACTGAGAATAAGAAATGAGTATTGTATTTTTAATTCTACCCCGTGTTAGATATATGGTTATAGGTAAGTATACCACCCAGATTCCTCTTTAAAGGACTTATCACTCAGGGTGCCTAGGTGGCTCAGTCCAATAACTGTGTGACTCTTCATTTTGTCTCAGGTCATGATCTCAGGTTCGTGACTTCAAGCCCTGCATAGGGCTCTGCACTGATAGCATGGAACCTGCTTAGGATTCTTTCTCTCTTCCTCTCTCTCTGCCCCTCCTGCATGCATGTTCTGTCTCTCAAAATAAATAAATAAACTTAAAAAAGATAAAGGACTTATCACTCCTACTGGCATCTGCATTAGGGTTTGATTCAGGTGTACAGATAACCTCACTCAAGGCCATGCTTTATCTGTGTGGCCTATATCCAGTGATGGATCAACACAGTCAATCTCAGTGTAGGACAGTGTTGACAGGACATATTCATTCCAGATCTCATGAGGTAGGTCAAAATTTTCAGGTACATATCAGTTTGGCCTCTCCCTCTGCCCAGTGCTGCTTCCTCCCTCTTCTTTCCAAAGGTGTTTATTCTTCATTAAAACTCAACATGATAAAGTCTGTCTCAGCTTTTTCTTTCCCAGAAACAAAATAGTGATGGTAATTCCCAAGAGTGTGCAAAAAAGAGAGTGACAATATTTACACAAGATCTCTTTTCAGCCTGCCTGCTCCCTGTCAGGGAGCCCCTGACAAAAGGCAGTGGTCCACTTGTTAAAAGTCTCACAGGTAGTGAATTGGCATAGTGTAACAGTGAAAAACAATGTGATAGCTTACACTATTTACCAGACATTTGAGAAGTGCAAGATAAATAGTAAATATAAACATTTTATGCCAAAATCAGGGGTGGTTGGAAAAATAGAAGAACCAAACATGGTACACGCTCCTGCAAATGTTGAATAGTTGTATTTGCAAGCCCTGAGCCTGAAGTTGCCCAATCTTCCCTATTGAGAACTAACACTCCTTTCTTATCTAAAGTCAATGTAGAAGCTCCTTCCCTAGAAGACAACTGCCCCCTGTTTGGCAGCTTCTCCAAATATTAAATGTAAACTTATCATATGACTTAGCCATTCTAGCTCTAGGTATAATTCCAAAAGAACTGTAAATATATGTCCACACAAAAGCTTGTATATTAATGCCATAGTATCATTATTCATAATAATGAATAATGTTAGAAATTCAGGTGGAAACCCAAATTTCCAACTGATAAAGGAATTGTTTAAAGGTCATTTTATTATCCATTTATACAACAGAATAGCCATACGATGGAATAAAAACTAATGAAGTACTGATACCCACCCAAATATGGATGAAGCTCGTAAACATTAGGATAAGTAGAAGAAGCCAATAACAAAAGACAGATTAAAAGATTCTATTTATATGTATGAAAAGTTTACAACAGGCACACTTAGAGACAGAAAGTAGACTAGTGGTTGCCTAAATTGGGAAGGAATGATGGTGGGAAGGAAAGAGAAATGACTGCTAACTTACAGGTTTTCTTTTTGGGGTGACACAATGTTCTAAAATTAGATTTTTATGATTTTTGCATAATTCTGTAAATATACTAAAAATAATTGAATTATACATGGTGGATATTGATAGTATACAAATTATATCTCAAAGCTGTTTAAAACAGTCATACATTCACATGTAATTTTCACCTATCTCCTAATGTTAATTTCCTAACAATAATCAATACCAGTAAAATCACAGATTCATTTCCTGAAATACGTTTTTGGTTCTAAGATCCAATTCTGGATCCCTCATTGCATTTTGTTATCATGTCTGCTCAGTCTCCTTCAATCAACTGGCTTTTTCTTTTTCATAGTCTATTGTTAAAAGGTATTTACTAAGCCCAGCCCACAGTGAAAAGGAGGTAACTGAATTTGTCCTCCTTGACAGAGAGGCAACAGAATTTATGATAAGCTTTTTGTTTAAACTATTAAAGTAGGAAATTTGGGGGATAGATATAATGAGGTATGCAATAGCTAGTTTCTCTTTTAAGTTTGTCTACTACTTTTGTCATTCATCAGTGGATCTTGCCTGCATCAAGTTATTACTATGGTGTTCTCATGATGATTTTCTGTTTCCCTCATTCTATACTTGTAGGGGAGGGGGAAATCTTTTCCTTTTATCCTTCTCAGTTCTTGGCTGGGGCAGATTAATAACAAAATACCAGTTTTAATAAATTTTTTTAATGTTCATTTGTTTTTGAGAGAGACAGAGACAGAATGAGAGTGGGTTAGGGGCAGAGAGAGAGGGAGACACAGAATCTGAAGCAGGCTCCAGGCTCCGAGCTGTCAGCACCAGAGCCTGACACGGGGCTTGAACTTGCGAGCTGTGAGATCATGACTTGAGCTGAAGTCGGACGCTTAACCGACCGAGCCACCCAGGTGCCCCACAAAATACCAGTTAATAACAGAAAAGCACACAACTTTATTTAATATCAATTTTACATGACACAAGAGCTTTCAAGGAGATAAAGACCCAAAGAGACAGTTAATACTGAGCATTTTTATATTATGTTTGATTAAAAGTAGACAGTTCTGAGAAAACGTGATAGGAAAAAAGGGTATGAACTAATGTAGTAAACTGGCAGAAACTCATCAAGGCCTATGAGTGCAAATTCTATTTGATATCCCTCCATCTTTAGAGATAAGAATACATCTTTCCTCCTTGTAGAGAGAGGGTACCTCTCACATGAGCATTTCATGACCTAGTTCAGGGGGGAAGGTCAGAGAGTCTTTCCAGCACCTGCCATTTTTCAAATTCTTTCAGCTTAAAATATTCAACATGCCAAGGTGCTATATTTTCCATTCTTTTGGGATTATACCTAGGGCCTGAACCCTATCAATATTTATTAATCAAAACTATTCTGTAAGAAAAATCTGGCCTTCTTTTCTCCTCCACTTATTTATTCAGTCATAAATTCATATCATTGTAGACTCATAGAGTTTTTTTCCTTTGAGTTATAATGCAACACTATCATTATTTATTATTTTATTGGAATTCTTTCAGTTTTGGCCATTGGGTGCTTTTATAGGCCACTGAGAGCTTCTATGTCTACTGGCATATACCTTTTTTTTAAGTACTCCTTACTTTCTAATACTACAAAAACTCCAGACTTATTTTGCATTTTTCTTACCCTAGATCTAGAATTAACCATTTCTCTAAGGAGATCTGGTTTCTTTTATTGGAAAATGATGTTTAGAAACCAAGAATGTGGGGTTAAGTGTGCTTTGCTACTGTACTGTCACTGATTCAAGCTCTCTGAATGGACAAAGCTGGGAAATACATGTCTGTATAACAAGACATATGAAATATAATTTCTGTAACTATCTATGTACATATATTAAAAGTAAGTTTATACTGACATTTCTGATTCTAATTCAAAACGGGTGTCATTTTAATCTCTTTCTTTTGGGCATTTGTAACTTTTTCTCTAGCCATGAGGAATGGGCTCACATTATCTACAAGTAACTTATTTATTTGTTCAACCCAGTATATATGTAAAATAGTTTCAGAATTATATAGTGTTACACAACTGTCCGTAGCTTTATGATATTTAGTCAAAACAATCTTTACCAAAGTTACATAGATCAATCCTTTTCCTCCTATCATTCAATGATGTTATATCATATATATATAATATACTTTAAGTTTTTACAGTTTGTATTCGATGCTGGGATCCCTGATGTTCTAGATGATTTTTTTAAAAAATCATCTGCAAGCAAGGAAAATATTTTCTTGTACCATTTTAGGGTCCCTGGCTAGGTCTGAAATTTAAAATGACAAAGATTCACAGAACAAAAGCATAAAATATATTTAATATAAATTTTATGTGACATGGGAGTCTTTGTAGGAGTGAAAGAAACAGACTTGTGTACTTTTATTCTAGGTTGATGAGGGATGGACAATTGTGGAGGAATACAATAGGTTAAGGATTATTAGGTAATTGCAGTAAACTGAGGGAAATTTAGCAAGGTTTATTTATTAAGATTTATCTTGATGACCCTTTGTCTTCAGAGATAAAGGTACTCCTTACCTCTGGGTATAAGTAGTGTATCTCTCACAAGAAGTTTTTATGAACTGTTTCAGGAAAGAAGAGTGAAGTGGGGGTAAGAAATTCGAGTGATCTTCCTGCTTCTGCTATTTTCTCAAAGTCTTTTAGCTTAAAATATTCAGTGTGCAAAGGCATCGTATTTTAGGGTAGTGTTTGCTGCACCCCATCAGTATCCAATCAAGTTGTTCCTTATGATGTTACCATTCTATGGGTTCTGACAAATGCATAAAGTCATGTATCCACCCACCTAATACCATACAGTATGATTCCAACACCCTAAATTTCCCACATGAAACTCCTTTCCAGTAGCCCCTCTCATCTTCCTCCTCCAATACTGACAACTACTTACCTGTTTTAGGTCTCTATGGTTTTACTGATTGGATCTGAGTATACTTTGGCATTCCATTTTCCTGCCTCTCCAGCCCCCATCTTGTTCTCTTCTTCAACAATGTTGCATAAATATGGCCCCAGCCCTTCCCCTTATCTCCACCAGATTATGGCTTTTATCCACTGAAGAGATAGCAAGAGAAGAATCCAGTTGAGTTTCCTGCCTCTATTGCAAGATTGATGTTGATTTGCAGCACAAGATATTTCTCAGACCTGTTTCTGTAAAGATTCAAGAAAAACAACTCATATTTTCATCACCCTTTCCAGGGATTTCATGCTATCCTGCCAGGCTGCCCTTAGCCTTTAATAATTTGCCAGCAATTCAAGTTAAACTCTTAATGTGTTCAGTTTCATTTATCTCAGTAAGTGTGAATATCTGCTCTCTCTCCTCAAGCACTATTGTTTCTTAGATTTGGGGCCAGTCATTTGTTCTGCTAATTTTGAAGTTAGGTCATCTCTTTTTCTGTTGTTAGAGAGGAAGCACCCTACTATTTAGGTCTCTACATCTTGGAGCAGAAGCCAGAAGTTCTCAGTTCTATGTTCTTCGTTTGCTACTATGAATTTACACTTAGTATGTAACCAGGATTCTATCCCCTTAAGCCTTTTGCTTAGAGTAAAAACTAATATGCCTAATCCAGTCCCAGTGATATAAATCACACAAACTCTGTCCTTACTTCTGAGCAAAATTGTCCTCACTTCTGCCTATGTGCTTACATCCAGAAAGTAAAATCACCAAACTAAGTATTACTTTATTTTAATTCTTTAAGTCTTTTAAAATGCATTTAACTTATCACTCTCTTCCTCCTCTTGCTGTTATTGACCAGTTTTCCATTGCTTTTCAATATGATAAGAAAAATGTCCATTGTAATTTTTGTAGGTTAGATTAACTTCAGGAATGTAGTCAATTTTTCTATGGGAACTTTTACTTTATAAGATAACATCAAGGATTGTGACTATTGAGTAGCAAAAAAATTTGCAATTTAATGGTAACAAATCCTTGCATTTGCAACCCACTGTAGAATCCAAGAAAACAACCCTCAGTGATATGCAGGCCATATGTAACAAGGAAGTTAAGTAATTTCTTGAGTTGATATCAAGTATGCAGACTGAAGCCTAAATTATAAATAAAAGATTTTGGTGTATAATTTAACTAGTTGTTTTTTTTTTCTTTTAAAAGCCATAAAATGCAAGTAGTTACCTTCATTAAGTATTCAAACAAATAAATTTGAGTAGGAAAAGGAGCCAAGTATACCTCCCTCTTTTTTGCTAATCAAGTTCAGAATACACCCTTTTCATTAGCAAAAACTGTTATATATTTCTAAGAGAATTTCTTTTTCAAAACAATTTTAAATTGGAGAGTTTGAATGAAAATCCATTATTGAATATCTTCAGATGAATCCAAACATGATAATAAAGTCTCATTTTCATACGTAACTCAGTAAAATCTCTAAAAATGTAATAGAGTCACTTAATGGTTAAAGTATTAGTTTCCTTTTACTGCTGTAACAAATTATATGAAAGTTAGTGGCAAAACAACACAGATTTATTATCTTACAGTTCTGGAGGTGTAAAGTCCAAACTCCCTCTCAAGGTTTCACAGGGCTAAAGTCAGAGGGCTGGTTCATTCTGAAGGCTCTAAGGCTGAATCATTTTCCTTTTTTGTGGTAGCTTCCAGGGACTGTTCAATTCTTTGACTGGTGGTCCATTCTTCAGTTTCCAAATCCTGCAGGGTAACCTCCAATCCTCTCACTGATACCACTGTCACATTTCCTTCTCTGTCTTTGACTTCCCTGCCTCTTTCTTTCAAGAACTTTTGTAATTGGGCCCGCTGGATAATCCAAATAATCTGCCTATCTCAACACCTCGAATTTAATTACATCTTCAAAATCTATTTTACCATGAGGAGTAAAATATTCTAAAGGTTGGTTTGAGGGATTAGAAACTGGGCATCTTTGCAAAAGAATTGTTTAGGCTGCCACACATAATTTAATACTTGAATTCAAAGTCCTCAGTAAGGGATTAGAATACATTAGAAAAAATATAAGTTTCTATTTTCTTTATTAGAACATTTTATCAGTGACTTTTTTATTTTATTTTATTTTTTTTTAAAAAGAGAGAGTATGTGAGTGGAGGAGAAGGGCATAGAATATTCAGCAGGTTCCATGCTCAGCACAGAGCCTGACACAGGCTCTATTGTAAAGTAGTCATTCTATGTTTGAATTTTGGAAGGCAAGAAGCTAAGACGGAGAGAAGACTACTGAATAAGGTTAACAATTGCATGTATAATATTTAGTCATATAGAATATACTGAGAGTCATTTGGCATCTGTGCTATTTGATCCTAAGCATTCAGAGACTTGTCTAAATTGTGGAATTGTGAACATTTTTAAACTTAGAAAGTATAGAGGAGATCATTTTCTCCTAATTTGAAATGTACATAATTTCAGGTCCTTGGAAAATAGAAAGTAGACTTGCCTTTTCATGTGGTTTTCATTAGGAGTGGCATATCTTACAAACACTATAGATTTGAACACCAAATACCTAAATCTACATTATATAGAAAGAAGAGTAAAGTCAAATATATCATCACTCTATATCTTATTTAGTCCAGATTATTCATTTGGTTTTAAGTGCTTTTAAGAATAAGATACATGGGCTCCTGAGTGGCTCAGTTGGTTCCGCATCCAACTCTTGATTTTAGTTCAGGTCATGATCTCATGGTTCCTGGGATTGAGCCCTGTGTCAGGATCTGCACTGACAGTGCAGAGCCTCCTTGGAATTCTCTTTGTCTCTCTCTCTGTCCCTCCCCTGCTCACACATGTGTGCTCTCTCTCTCTAAAAATAAACACTAAACAAATCATTAAGATAGACACTTCTTGGGGGGAGAGGAAATTAGTCAATATTAAGGTAACCTTTTATTTTTATTTTTTTCAAATTTCTATTTAAATTCTAATGTACTGACTTATAGTGTAATATTGGTTTCAGGAGTAGAATTCAGTGATTTGTCACTTACAAGTAATAATCAGTGCTCATCATAACAAGTGCCCTTCTTAACAAGTGCCCATCACCCACTTAGCCCATCCTCTACCCCCTCCCTCCATCAACTCCATTCTCTATAGAGAGAGCTTTTTATGCTTAAAGTAAACCATTCTTTTAAAATTCATTTAAAATCATTCAAAGTTTGATTAAGAAGTTTTCTTTTGGTTCCATATTCTTAGATATGTTAATTTGAAATGTGTTATATTTGTATATTTAAAGCCTAAAGCATTGTAATTGTCTTCACAACAAAAAGAGATTTTTGTATTGTGTTGTTTTGACATACTACAATTTCAGACTCTCGCTGACTGAGCAATAGACTCCACATAAACCACATATCTAGCTATGTCTTACATTTTTTCAGTACTGATTTAATATATTTTCCTCTGGGATTTTCCATATTGTATATGACCAGTGAAAACTGTCAATTATCTAAGTGATTATTTATTTCTTTAATTATATTATTATTTTATGATTTTGCTTGTTTATTATTTAATTTTTTGCTATTTGGCATCTCTCTGCTAAAATACAAAAGTATAGCTACAAAAAAAAACCCCACTCATTCTTAGAATAAGACTGAGTGAATTAAAATAAAATTAATATTGTTATTATTAAGTTAATATTTCATAACCACAAATAATCATACCACAGTAAAACATTAAGAGGGAATAATGTCTGGAGATCTTTAGAATATTTGATATTAATAAAAAGTAAGTGAAAGTAAAGACCCAGTTTGACTGCAAAGTGTGCCTCAGAGACCAATCCCTAATTATAGTATTTATAAAATAAGGATATATGACGTCAATTTTGCCATTTTGAGTTTATATATTTCATCATGCCTCTTTAAGACTTAACCTCTCATAACCTATAGTACTATTGATGGCATTTTGACATTAGTTGGCTATATTCACCGACAGGTAAAAATGTTAAGAATTAAATTAGAAGATAATTTAGTTAATAAAAAGTATGGTGTAGATAGGATCTGTGCTTTAGTTGGACACATTTTGCAAAGTCATTTTGTAAACACATTGTGGGACTTCCACAAGAATTAAATTTGGACCCAAACCTATTCTTATTGTGTACTCTTCCTCAGTTTTTCTATGTACATTTGGGCTTCACAAACCAATTGCAAAAAGATTTTATACACACTATGTCTTTGATCCACATCCTTTCACTCAAACACTCCCAGAAAAATACATGATTGAAATCAAACAAGATGTTGTGTGAGTTCAAAATGCATTTTAAAATCTTTCATTTTAAACAATCAAATAGAAATAACATTTAGATAAATATGCCATAGTGGTCTATTTGTATAATTTTTCCTAGAGACTCAAGTTCCTCATAATTAGGGATGAATAATGTGTCAAAGGTAATACTTTCTGAACATTATTAAAGGAACTTAGAATATTGTTTACTTGAGATTTATAGCAAGTAAAGATTAGCCTTAATAATTCCAAAAAGGGAATTATGTTTTCAGGATCTACAAAAATATTTCAGGTACAATGAATAAATCATTTTCTAATATTATTTTCATTTTTAATGTTTATTTATTTATTTATCTTAGGAGAGAGAGCATGAGGTGGGGTGGGGCAGAGAGAGAGGGGAGAGAATCCCAAGTAGGCTTCATGCTATCATCACAGAGCCAGACCTCATCTGGCTCATCTGAACCATGAGATCATGACCTGAGCCAAAATTAAGAGTCCAACACTTAACCAACTGAGCCACCCAGGAACACTTGTAATATCATTTTCTGATCAAGTAATAAACAGTAATAAAAGATAACTGAAGAGTTAAAATATACACATAAAAATTTTAAAATATTTTGCTCTACTTATTATTAAATGAGAAAATATAATTCTAGGTAATAAAATTCTAGGTGTTAGAGCTTCAAAAAATAATACAAGTACTTGTATATGTGTGCAAAGACAGCAGAATATTAACTGAAATAATTCTTCCATTTTATTTGCTATTTCTATTTATGATTTTTTAAAAGATTTCAGAAGAAATGATTTTAATGATCTAGTTCAGCTACCAGTGTTTGGATATGTCAAGAATGTTAAGCTGATGTGAAAGAAATGGATTTTTCTACTAAAAAACTTAGAGAGTTATAAAAAAGAGCTTTCATTTTATAAATTATATTGCCTTTTTAAACACATTATGCATATTAATGTTTATAAGGAAAATAAACATATTAGTTCCAACATAAAATATATTGACATTCTTGGTTCAATCTATTTTACTTTATTTCTATTTCCAGATTTCTTTTAATCTTTGAGAATGTATTTTCTTTTTGATTTTTACTATTTTAAAAGACTGCATTATTTATCATTATAAATACTTTAGTATAAATTAGTGAGCTATGCAATATTGTCTATTTTATATTATTATTATTTAAAAATAATCTGATTTTTAAGTCAGTGTTTTGGAATTTAATTCTGAAAAGAAGAGGGAAGACAAGGAAAAATTTCCCATATTTTCACAACTCATATAACCCATGTTGACATGCAAACAAATATATGAAACATGCATATTGTAAGAAAGTTCAAATAAAACAGAATAATGCAAAATATTTTAAAAGTATATCCCCCTCTCTTCCTTTTTCAAAAATATACCCTCAGTAAAAAAAATTCTTAGGTATATTTCTATAAAAAATGAATATACTAGATTATTTATACTAGTTTATTTATGTTAGTTTATACCATTTATTTTCATAAAAAGAAATATGCCTTGGAGATTAATTAGCACATTGTGTTTATGTGTTTTATAATATATCTTAGAGACAATTTTATATCAGAACTTAATTAAAACATTTTTTTAAATGTTTTATTTATTTTTGACAGAGAGAGAGACAGAACATGAGTGGGAGGAGGTGCAGAGAGAGAGGGAGGCATAGAATCAGAAGCAGGCTCCAGTCTCTCAGCTGTCAGCACAGAGCCCGAGGTGGGGCTCGAACTCACAGACTGTGAGATCATGACCTGAGCCGAAGTTGGATGCTCAAACAACTGAGGCACCCAGGCGCCCCTATCAGAACTTAATTGTTAAATTTATTATTTTAAATAAAGATTGGTATTTAGTGTTTTTAGGCAGTGGTGAAACAAACATCTTCGTATATGTATTTATTAATTTTATAAGTGAATCTATAGGTTTATTTTCTAAAACAAAATAATTAACATTTTTATTTTGATGTACATTGTCAAGTATAATCTATTATAGTATTGTTCTAAATATTCATGGCTGTCCCTATAAATCTTGTCCTAATCCCTGACTAAGAATGACAGGTGAATATGAGAGAGATGGATCTCATGTTTTGGAAAAATTTCAAGGAGAGTGAATTACAACTGGGGAGGTAGGGAATGCTGTGGCAGCTTAAAAGGTGCTGAAGGGGCTGATCTAGTTTTAAGGTTAGATAATATATCCCTTATGATGTTATACTTATGGTTAAAGAATGAGTAGGAGTAAAATAAAAAACAGACAAATTCATGTTACTCTTGAGGTATGTAGAATCAAGCTTTATATTTATATGCAATCACAAATAAATAATAATAAATATGACTAATAACCTATATAATTTTTTCCAAGCAAATAATATTTCCACTCTCTGTGGTCTTTTATTTCAGCTCCTGCTTAATATCTCTTAAAACAAGGCCCATAATCGTTAAATAATACCTTATAAAGCTTAAAAACATGTAAGCCATTTCAAATTTCTCAACTAGTGAATAAAATCATAAAAAGGGAAGGTTTGATAGGCTGTAAGAATAAGACACAAAGAAATGGCGAAGGCCTGTCTAGTTTTGCTATATTTAAAGTTCATCTTGTAAACCAGGATGGAAAAACATGTTCCACTTGTGTTTAAAACGAGAAAGAATAAAAAAACATAATCCCTGAGTTTGGTGAATTATAAAACAAAGTTTTTACAGAAAATTTGTCCTATAACTAAGATTCATACAGCTATGTTGACTTGACGGTTTGTGTAATAAAATGAAAATACTTTACCAAAAATTATGTTTACATTATGCAAGCAGGTTAACACTTTGAAATGACTGAGTTCATTTTCTGCCAACCTAAAATACAGCTGTTATAATGTTTATCCAGAGCTCATGCTCATTTGGAAGCTTTTATTGAAGGAGCTAGAATGCATGTGTGTGTGTGTGTGTGTGTGTGTGTGTGTGTGTGTGTGTATGCGCGCGCACGCGCGTGTGCGCGTGTGTGTGTATGACTTACCAGAAGTAGGCAGAGTCTCATTCTTTTAGTTCATATAGTGACTCTCTAGTAAATGTTCCATATGCCAGATATTCAGCTACCTAGTGAAATTCCTGAAATTTGACTCATCTTTTCTTCCTGAAAAATGTTTTTTTAAAGCTCAAATTCTCATGAAAGGAAAATCTGGAAGTAGAGTTCCATTAATAAACAACTCAGTCTTTTGGTAATTTTTTTTTAAAGGAAGAGAACTCATTTACTTGAACAGAATTACAAGCACTATTTTCTCAATTTTAATACATGAAGTGGAATTTAAGATACAAAACAGATGAACATAAGAGAAGGGAAGCAAAAATAATATAAAAACAGGGAGGGGAAAAACATAAGAGACTCTTAAATACAGAGAACAAAATGAGGGTTGCTAGAGGGGTCGTGGGTGGAGGGGATGGTCTAAATGGGCAAGGGGCATTAAGCAAGACACTTGTTGGAATGAGTACTGTCTGTAATATGCAGGGGGTGAATCACTGGATTCTACTCCTGAAATCATTATTGCACTATATGCTAACTAACTTGGATGTATATTGAAAAATAAATAAATAAATACATTATATATAAAATATTAATACATGAAGTAGGTGTTAACTTTGGTAATATTTTAGCTCACAAAGCTCAAAATTTAATTCCAATTAGAATATAACAAATTCATGCATAAGAAGTTACTTGGTATTGGCAAATTACAGTTTACTTAAGTCTAGCTGCACATTGGGCAAGGAAATAATTTAGAAAAATTTTTTCAGATTACTACATAGAAAATAGTTTTATATCCCTTCTACAGGGATATATTCTATTCCAAAATACTATACAGTTGCCAACCATCCATAAATAATTATAGGTTATATGTGTATGAACACACACATACACACATCCATATCTCCACACAAAACAGAAATATTAAGATGAAATATACTGATACATCCCTATCACACATAATGTGTTCTGAGACCATCTCTTTAATATTAAAGCCTGTTAGTGTGCTTGTGGTGGTGAGAATTAAACTTTAATACAGTAGACCTAGAAATGACTTTTACATAAATTTTCTATTTTATCTATCAGCAATGTCATAAATACTTCCCTTTTACAAATCTTGAACATTTTAATCTATTTATGATACATTAGTATAAATATTGTTTAGATATTTCAACATAATTTAGAAAAATAAAATTCAAACTTTTCCTCTGGTGCAGTTTAACTTACTACCTAAATTTCAAAAAGTAATGTGACACTGCCTGGAAATTTTGTTTGAGAGTTTTATTTAAGCTTTTATTCTAACTTAATAAAGCTTAACTTTCTTTAACTATCTTCTTTAACTATGATTCTTCCTTTAACAATGATTATGTAAAACACTTCTAGCAGGAAAGTGATAAAACAATAAGAATGAGTCTCAAGATGATTTGTAGAAACAGAGTAGAACTATGCTATTAAGAAAGGAAACTTGGATGGGGAATCTGGGTGGCTTAGTAGCTTAAGCGTCTCTTAATTTCAGCCCAGGTCATGATCTCACAGTCATGATCTCTCAGTTGTGACACTGAGCCCCGTGTGGAACTCTGCAATGGGCCTGGAGTCTTCCTAAGATTCTCTCTTTTTCTCCTTCTGCCCCTCTCCCCTGCTCATGCTCTCTCTCTAAAACCAAAACCAAAACCAAACCAAACCAAAACAAAACAAAAACTTAGAAAAGTACTGGTTTATTATTTTATCCACAGAAAACACCCTTTCATAAAATCTAAAATAGATCTATTTCAATATCTACAGTCATTTATGAGATTTTGAAACTTTGTTAACTATCCTCTGATCTTAGGAACATTTGAAGTATAGGATATCTTCATTTTAAGAATGTGTGCTTATTAAGTATAAATAAATACTGTGAGTTCTTTTTACTTAAATGAAATGTCATTAAGAAAAAACAATGCCTGATACCTTATGGATCCCATATATATGAAAAGGCTATGAAATATTGAAGTATATTAGAAAAAATTAGTAGGTATAAGAATGTATATAAAAATTGCAGAACTAAAGAACTGAAGATACATCTTTTCTTCTGATTTTTCCTTGAGAAGCCTATTACAAATAACAAAAATAAAAATAGGATGAATTTCTTTATGAAAAAGTAACATTAAGTTCAATAATGCAGTATATGAGTGTATTATGACAAAATAGTATAATCGGTGAGAAATCAAAACATCAGGGAAAACAAAACCACAGTATTAGAGTGTAAAAATAAGGACATTTATATAAGTCTAGGGATCAAGAAAGAAGCACCTTTATACAGATCATAAAAGCAAAAAAGTTAATGAGGTTTTGAGAGAAAGATTAAAAAGGTATTTGAGTTAATTCGCAACCTTCCTGCTGGTCAAATTGAGAAAGTAATGGAGTTAGGAAGAGTGGAAGGGTGCCTAGCAGAAAATTTCAAAAGTCTGACCTAGTCACATTGAGTTTTAGATGGCAACAGGACACATGGGAAGATGTCACGGGTAAATGTACAGATAGTGAATTGAATAAAGCAGAACATGTCATGGGTTGAGAGACCCATGGAACTAGAATTGATTGGATAGTAATTGAAGACATGGAAAAGATAGAAACCAATGGAAAGAGAATGAAAGAGAAAATGAAAGGATAACAAATGGTAAATAGATTATGCAGAGTGAGTAAGACATAGAAATCACTGGGAAAGTTGCTGATATTATAACTAGAAAGAGAAAGGGAATTCTTTTATGGTGAACAGACATCTGACATTTTTGAAATGGAATAAGAAGATTTATTAAGATTTCAAGTAGGAAAAATAAAAAGATATGATGAAGATAACAAAGTACTGACAATTAGTAGTCATATCTTGAGTAAGTATATGGAAGGAGGTTGAGAGCTTGGGAATGTATAAAAACCACAGACCAGTTAATTTCATAAGGGCAGTAGCTACCTTATGAAAGGAGTCTTAAATGAGGACACATGGCTGAAAGCAGGTTGTAAGAGATCAAGATGAGAATTGGATGACTGAAAGCCTAGGTACTTTCGTAAATTGCCTCTTCAGGGACTATAGATATAAAGAAGATAATAGTAGTTGGAAAGAAAAGACCTGCTTTGCAGCTGCAAAATCAAAGCAAGACTGACAAGAGGGGGAAAATGATGACAGCGATAGAAAAAGAAGAGGCTGCGTGTTTAAGGAGAGATGCCACGTAAAGGTAAGTGAGTTTACTTCTGAAGTTTAAAAATATTGAAAACTTTTCTTAAGAAATCTCTTCTCTGACCGTGCTATTACTACATCTAAGTTTATTCACAGCTTGACATCTGTTTATATTTTCAAGATAATGAAAAAGAAAACCCCCTGCCTATGTCAAACCACACTATCTTTTCTTTTTCTCTCTCTTCAAAAGACAAAGCTGAGAGAAGTAAAGCCAATGATTCTTAGAGAAAAAAGTCAGCCAAAAGTTACCTTTATTAAATAGGAGTACCAAAAAATCAGTGCAGGGCATTGTTGAATCCAAAAGAAATTTGTACAAACTAAAGCTTTAGGCTTTCCTTCCTTTCTTTTTCTTTCTTTCTTTCTTTCTTTCTTTCTTTCTTTCTTTCTTTCTTTCTTTCTTTCTTCTCTTTCTTTCTCTTTCTTCTTTTTTGGTGGAGGGGTATCTTCTGAATAATGAACAATGTGTTTGGTAATTAAGAGTTTAATTAAACTGAGTTTTTACTAAGGATATTTATACTGAAATATTTCCAGAGAATAATGCATCATGTCCCTCAGTCAGTTAGCATCCTCCACTTCTTTCACAACCACTAACCAAACAAATAATCCTAATTTTTCTGATTGGTCCAATTGGTTTATGACCCCACACACCTTCTCCCCATTTCTCACCTCATTGTACTCTCTGAAACTGCTCTCCGAAACCAGCAGACTACCCTATGTCAAAGGATCTCTCTATTTCCTGCTGTAAATGAAACCTAAATCTTCTCTTAGGAAATTCTTTCCCTGTAATCTCCTTAGGTGGTGAGTACTTAGATTCATCTGACCCCTAGAGATGATACTTGTACTTGTTCCTTCTTGATCCCCATTACTTCACCACACTTATAAAATATCAAAATCATTTCTGTTGAGTGCTGAGTCTTTCAGCTACATGACCACTTTTCATTCTACCTGCTGCTTTCTCCCTTCGTTCTTGACATATACTCCTGCCCACCACGTTCATTAAAACCTGCCTCAGTTTTCTTCTTCACCTCAAACACTGCAATCATTTTTATGGGACTCCAATAACCAATTGCAAATCCTAAAGCCTTCTCTGTCAACCTCTTCAAAACCTTATTTCAACTGACCCATTTTTGCCACTTTAGTAACCCATGCCTATAGTCAAAATTTAAGTCTCAATCACAGAAGTATTGACCATTTTACTTTCTTCCAATAAGTGACTCCTTATGATCACTTCCTTCCTATCTAATAAGATAGCCATAGTCTATCATCTCAGTAATACATCCTCACCAGTATCCCAAACTTCCTTGCATCTCTAAATTGTGGTTGCAATTGTCTAATAAAACTTCAACTTTTTTTAATATGAAATTTATTGACAAATTGGTTTCCATACAACACCCAGTGCTCATCCCAAAAGGTGCCCTCCTCAATACCCATCACCCACCCTCTCATCCCTCCCACCCCCCATCAACCCTCAGTTTGTTCTCAGTTTTTAACAGTCTCTTATGCTTTGGCTCTCTCCCACTCTAACCTCTTTTTTTTTTTTCCTTCCCCTCCCCCATGGGTTCCTGTTAAGTTTCTCAGGATCCACATAAGAGTGAAACCATATGGTATCTGTCTTTCTCTGTATGGCTTATTTCACTTAGCATCACACTCTCCAGTTCCATCCACGTTGCTACAAAAGGCCATATTTCATTTTTTCTCATTGCCACGTAGTATTCCATTGTGCACATAAACCACAATTTCTTTATCCATTCATCAGTTGATGGACATTTAGGCTCTTTCCATAATTTGGCTATTGTTGAGAGTGCTGCTATGAACATTGGGGTACAAGTGGCCCTATGCATCAGTGCTCCTGTATCCCTTGGATAAATTCCTAGCAGTGCTATTGCTGGGTCATAGGGTAGGTCTATTTTTAATTTTCTGAGGCCCTCCACACTGCTTTCCAGAGCGGCTGCACCAATTTGCATTCCCACCAACAGTGCAAGAGGGTTCCCGTTTCTCCACATCCTCTCCAGCATCTACAGTCTCTATTTTGTTCATTTTGGCCACTCTGACTGGCGTGAGGTGATACCTGAGTGTGGTTTTGATTTGTATTTCTCTGATAAGGAGCGACGCTGAACATCTTTTCATGTGCCTGTTGGCCATCCGGATGTCTTCTTTAGAGAAGTGTCTATTCATGTTTTCTGCCCATTTCTTCACTGGGTTATTTGTTTTTCGGGTGTGGAGTTTGGTGAGCTCTTTATAGATTTTGGATACTAGCCCTTTGTCCGATATGTCATTTGCAAATATCTTTTCCCATTCCGTTGGTTGCCTTTTAGTTTTGTTGGTTGTTTCCTTTGCTGTGCAGAAGCTTTTTATCTTCATAAGGTCCCAGTAATTCACTTTTGCTTTTAATTCCCTTGCCTTTGGGGATGTGTCGAGTAAGAGATTGCTACGGCTGAGGTCAGAGAGGTCTTTTCCTGCTTTCTCCTCTAAGGTTTTGATGGTTTCCTGTCTCACATTCAGGTCCTTTATCCATTTTGAGCTTATTTTTATGAATGGTGTGAGAAAGTGGTCTAGTTTCAACCTTCTGCATGTTGCTGTCCAGTTCTCCCAGCACCATTTGTTAAAGAGACTGTCTTTTTTCCATTGGATGTTCTTTCCTGCTTTGTCAAAGATGAGTTGGCCATACGTTTGTGGGTCTAGTTCTGGGGTTTCTATTCTATTCCATTGGTCTATGTGTCTGTTTTGGTGCCAATACCATGCTGTCTTGATGATGACAGCTTTGTAGTAGAGGCTAAAGTCTGGGATTGTGATGCCTCCTGCTTTGGTCTTCTTCAAAATTACTTTGGCTATTCGGGGCCTTTTGTGGTTCCATATGAATTTTAGGATTGCTTGTTCTAGCTTCGAGAAGAATGCTGGTGCAATTTTGATTGGGATTGCATTGAATGTGTAGATAGCTTTGGGTAGTATTGACATTTTGACAATATTTATTTTTCCAATCCATGAGCAGGGAATGTCTTTCCATTTCTTTAAATCTTCTTCAATTTCCTTCATAAGCTTTCTATAGTTTTCAGCATACAGATCCTTTACATCTTTGGTTAGATTTATTCCTAGGTATTTTATGCTTCTTGGTGCAATTGTGAATGGGATCAGTTTCTTTATTTGTCTTTCTGTTGCTTCATTGTTAGTGTATAAGAATGCAACTGATTTCTGTACATTGATTTTGTATCCTGCAACTTTGCTGAATTCATGTATCAGTTCTAGCAGACTTTTGGTGGAGTCTATCGGATTTTCCATGTATAATATCATGTCATCTGCAAAAAGCGAAAGCTTGACTTCATCTTTGCCAATTTTGATGCCTTTGATTTCCTTTTGTTGTCTGATTGCTGATGCTAGAACTTCCAGCACTATGTTAAACAACAGCGGTGAGAGTCGGAATCCCTGTCGTGTTCCTGATCTCAGGGAAAAAGATCTCAGTTTTTCCCCGTTGAGGATGATGTTAGCTGTGGGCTTTTCATAAATGGCTTTTATGATCTTTAAGTATGTGTTCCTTCTATCCCGACTTTCTCAAGGGTTTTTATTAAGAAAGGGTGCTGGATTTTGTCAAAGGCCTTTTCTGCATCGATTGACAGGATCATATGGTTCTTATGTTTTTTTTTGTTAATGTGATGTATCACATTGATTGATTTGTGAATGTTGAACCAGCCCTGCATCCCAGGAATGAATCCCACTTGATCATGGTGAATAATTCTTTTTATATGCCATTGAATTCGATTTGCTAGTATCTTATTGAGAATTTTTGCATCCATATTCATCAGGGATATTGGCCTGTAGTTCTCTTTTTTTACTGGGTCTCTGTCTGGTTTAGGAATCAAAGTAATACTGGCTTCATAGAATGAGTCTGGAAGTTTTCCTTCCCTTTCTATTTCTTGGAATAGCTTGAGAAGGATAGGTATTATCTCTGCTTTAAACGTCTGGTAGAACTCCCCTGGGAAGCCATCTGGTCCTGGACTCTTATTTGTTGGGAGATTTTTGATAACCGATTCAATTTCTTCACTGGTTATGGGTCTGTTCAAGCTTTCTATTTCCTCCTGATTGAGTTTTGGAAGTGTGTGGGTGTTCAGGAATTTGTCCATTTCTTCCAGGTTGTCCAATTTGTTGGCATATAATTTTTCATAGTATTCCCTGATAATTGTTTGTATCTCTGAGGGATTGGTTGTAATAATTCCATTTTCATTCATGATTTTATCTATTTGGGTCATCTCCCTTTTCTTTTTGAGAAGCCTGGCTAGAGGTTTGTCAATTTGTTTATTTTTTCAAAAAACCAACTCTTGGTTTCGTTGATCTGCTCTACAGTTTTTTTAGATTCTATATTGTTTATTTCTGCTCTGAATTTATTACTTCTCTTCTTCTGCTGGGTTTAGGCTGCCTTTGCTGTTCTGCTTCTAGTTCCTTTAGGTGTGCTGTTAGATTTTGTATTTGGGATTTTTCTTGTTTCTTGAGATAGGCCTGGATTGCAATGTATTTTCCTCTCAGGACTGCCTTCGCTGCGTCCCAAAGCGTTTGGATTGTTGTATTTTCATTTTCGTTTGTTTCCATATATTTTTTAATTTCTTCTCTAATTGCCTGGTTGACCCACTCATTCGTTAGTAGGGTGTTCTTTAACCTCCATGCTTTTGGAGGTTTTCCAGACTTTTTTCTGTGGTTGATTTCAAGCTTCATAGCATTGTGGTCTGAAAGTAAGCATGGTATAATTTCAATTCTTGTAAACTTATGAAGGGCCGTTTTGTGACCCAGTATATGATCTATCTTGGAGAATGTTCCATGTGCACTCGAGAAGAAAGTATATTCTGTTGCTTTGGGATGCAGAGTTCTAAATATATCTGTCAAGTCCATCTGATCCAGTGTCTCATTCAGGGCCCTTGTTTCTTTATTGACCGTGTGTCTAGATGATCTATCCATTTCTGTAAGTGGGGTGTTAAAGTCCCCTGCAATTACCACATTCTTATCAATAAGGTTGCTTATGTTTGTGAGTAATTGTTTTATATATTTGGGGGCTCCGGTATTTGGTGCATAGACATTTAAAATTGTTAGCTCTTCCTGATGGATAGACCCTGTAACTATTATATAATGTCCTTCTTCATCTCGTGTTATAGCCTTTAATTTAAAGTCTAGTTTGTCTGATATAAGTATGGCTACTCCAGCTTTCTTTTGGCTTCCAGTCACATGATAAATAGTTCTCCATCCCTCACTCTCAATCTGAAGGTGTCCTCAGGTCTAAAATGAGTCTCTTGTAGACAGCAAATAGATGGGTCTTGTTTTTTTATCCATTCTGATACCCTATGTCTTTAGGCTGGCACATTTAGTCCATTTACATTCAGTGTTATTATAGAAAGATACGGGTTTAGAGTCATTGTGATGTCTGTATGTGTTATGCTTGTAGTGATGTCTCTGGCACTTTGTCTCACAAGGTCCCCCTTAGGATCTCTTGTAGGGCTGGTTTAGTGGTGACAAATTCCTTCAGCTTTTGTTTGTTTGGGAAGACCTTTACCTCTCCTTCTATTCTAAATGACAGACTTGCTGGATAAAGGATTCTCGGCTGCATATTTTTTCTGTCCAGCACCCTGAAAATCTCATGCCAATTCTTTCTGGCTTGCCAAGTTTCAAAAGAGAGATCAGTCACGAGTCTTATAGGTCTCCCTTTATATGTGAAGGCACATTTACCCCTTGCTGCTTTCAGAATTTTCTCTTTATCCTCGTATTTTGCCAGTTTCACTATGATATGTCGTGCAGAAGATCGATTCAAGTTACGTCTGAAGGGAGTTCTCTGTACCTCTTGGATTTTAATGCCTTTTTCCTTCCCCAGTTCAGGGAAGTTCTCAGCTATTATTTCTTCAAGTACCCCTTCAGCACCTTTCCCTCTCTCTTCCTCCTCTGGGATACCAATTATGCGTATATTATTTCTTTTTAGTATATCACTTAGTTCTCTAATTTTCCCCTCATACTCCTGGATTTTTTTATCTCTCTTTTTCTCAGCTTCCTCTTTTTCCATAACTTTATCTTCTAGTTCACCTATTCTCTCCTCTGCCTCTTCCATCCGAGCCGTGGTGGTTTCCATTTTGTTTTGCATTTCATTTAAAGCATTTTTCAGCTCCTCGTGACTGTTCCTTAGTCCCTTGATCTCTGTAGCAAGGGATTCTCTGTTGTCCTCTATACTGTTTTCAAGCCCAGCGTTTAATTTTATGACTATTATTCTAAATTCACTTTCTGTTATATTATTTAAATCCTTTTTGATCCGCTCATTCGCTGTTGTTATTTCCTGGAGATTCTTCTGAGGGGAATTCTTCCGCTTGGTCATTTTGGATAGTCCCTGGTGTGGTGAGGACCTGCAGGGCACTTCCCCTGTGCTGTGGTGTATAACTGGAGTTGGTGGGCGGGGCCACCGTCAAACCTGATGTTTGCCCCCAGCCTACCGCTGGGGCCACAGTCAGACTGGTGTGTGCCTTCTCTTCCCCTCTCCTAGGGGCAGGAGTCACTGTGGGGTGGCGTGGCCCGTCTGGGCTACTTGCACACTGCCAGGCTTGTGATGCTGGGGATCTGGCGTATTAGCTGGGGTGGGTAGGCAAGGTGCACGGGGGCAGGAGGGGCAGGCTTAGCTCGATTCTCCTTAGGTGATCCACTTCAGTAGGGGCCCTGTGGCAGTGGGAGGGAGTCAGATCCGCTGCCAGAGGTTTGGCTCCTCTTCCGTGGGCCTCTCGTCTGCGCTTGGCTCTGGTGACTCCGTTCTGCTAATCCTCTGGCGGTTTTTCTGGGTTATTTAGGTAGGTGTAGGTGGAATCTCACTAACTCAAAAGATGGTATCTCTTTGATAGTGTCTTCAAATTCAGTAGCATTTTAGGTGTCTCAATTTGTTCAATTTTTTTCTCCTGTCCTTTAATATTTTTCATCATATAGCTCTGAACACTTCTTTAGTGGTTATACCTGACTGAGCCACCCAGACACCCCAAAAACATCAGGTCTAGAAGTGAACTTTGCCCTTGGAGAGGCGTGGCATCTCCAAATCAGATTTTCTTATCGGAGGAGGTTGTGGAGAGGACCCGACCGCCGGCTGACCCTGTGAATCAGACTCTGGCCGAGGGAGGCTCCTCACCTCCTGCCCTGTCCTTGGACTGTACCGTTTCGGCTACCGTTCCTGCCCCCAAAACTTCAACTTTTGATGAATCTAAACATTGTTTTCTCTATGATTTCCTTAAGGTAGTCAAAATATCAAGTAAGTTTCTTTTTTTAACTTTTTAAAAAAATATTTATTTATTTTCAAGAGAAACAGAGTGTGAATGGGGAAGGGACAAGAGAGAGAGGAAGACACAGTATCTAAAGCAGGCTTCAGGCTCTGAGCTGTCAGCACAGAGCCCAACATGGATCTCAAACCCACAAACTGTGAGATCATGACCTGAGTCGAAGTCAGATGCTTAAATGACTGAGCCACCCAGGTGCCTCCCAAGTAGGTTTCTTAATGTTTAATCTTTTAAGATTCTACATTAACAAACTGAAGTTCTGGGTTCCATTCTTGTCTCTAATATAATCTTAAGTCATCCTACTCTTAGTCTCAGATTTCTAATATATAAACCTGGAATCCTATTACCTCCATAATTTTTTGGTATTTATTTTTTTGAGATTTGAAAATCAAATGTGATAATGCATATGGAAACTCTTAAGAAAAAATATAAATATTTTTGACATTTCATGTTGTAGACTGTGGGAGGGACAATGATTTGGCCTTCTAATACTTGGTGCCAGGTAGCCACTCAGCAGAATCACTTTTATTCAGTGGAGATATGACACCATACATCTCGTTTAGTTGATTCCAGGGATAGCCTCATGTACCTGTCGTAATTCCTATCAAAATGTCTTAAGTATAATGAGAAAACTATCAAAGGGAAAACAGCATAGGTCTAAATACAGGGGAATACTATCTACTTCAATACTGTACTGAGCTGGTCTACACAATTTGATTAGCTTGCAGTAGGTGATCTTAAATATTTTTTCTTCATTTAGAGACAAACTTGAGAAGAACTGATTAAAATAAACAAACTGAGAAGGACTAGCTGCACAGGATAAACAAAGACAGGACAAGGTAGTTGACTTCAGATGTGATCTAGTACAGGTTGCACATCAATTTTTCTAATTGCCCCAAAATCAATGTACCTCTTGGGAATCCAGGAAAAATATTCACTACTTTTTATATGGATGATGCCAGACAGTAGTCTGTATTTATTTTAAGACTATCACCTATTAAAAATAAAATAAAAATCATTTATAGCATGAACAGAGAATTCTCAGTATTGGGTATTCAGTCACAGTATCACTTCATTATAAGGGATAAAAGATTTTACTTCATATTCTTAAAATTATGCCTCTATTTAATAAAGAACACAACCTGAGAGAACTATATGCCTAGGAACCAAAAACAATAAAATACTTTACTACAGGTATTTCCTACTTTAAGTAAAGCAAATCTGAGAACTTTGTATTTAAAAGAGAGGCAGTCGGGGCGCCTGGGTGGCGCAGTCGGTTAAGCGTCCGACTTCAGCCAGGTCACGATCTCGCGGTCCGTGAGTTTGAGCCCCGCGTCGGGCTCTGGGCTGATGGCTCAGAGCCTGGAGCCTGTTTCCGATTCTGTGTCTCCCTCTCTCTCTGCCCCTCCCCCGTTCATGCTCTGTCTCTCTCTGTCCCAAAAATAAATAAACGTTGAAAAAAAAATTAAAAGAGAGGCAGTCAAGCTCAGAGGATAGAGTGACCTAAGAAAGATGAGCTAGGTTTACTCCTAGATTTGCCAGTGAGAAGTCATGTGACCTTAGGCATCTTCTTTAAGTTCTCTGAACTTCAGTTTCCTCATCTATGATATGGAGACAGAAAAGTCCTACAACATAGAGTTTCTGTGAAGATTAAATCAGTCAGCAAAGGTGCAGTGTTGAGCAAATAGTAAGCACTCAATAATTGTAAGGTATTAATATGAAGCAAAATTGGAAAGCATTTTATTAAAATGAATAGAATTGATTTTTCAAAAAAAATAAATTCTTTTTGTGTATTTATTTATAAAATTTCATCTTTAATTTTGTTTACACTGAGAATTTATCAGCCTCACCATTAATTTATCTACTTATTTCTTCCTACCTATTTTGCAGCACATAAAATGTGATAATTACATGCTCAATGTTGAACTTATCATAGTAAGAAGTTCAGTCCTGGGGTGCCTGCATGGCTCAGTTGTTTAAGCATCCAACTTTGGCTCAGGGCATGATCTCACGGTTCATGGGTTCCAGCCCCACATTGGTATCTGTGCAGGTGAGGAGCCAGCTTGGGATTCTCTCTCTCTCTCTCTCTCTCCTCTCTTCTTCTCTCTCTCTCTCCTCTCCTCTCCTCTTCTCTTCTCTCTCTCTCTCTCTCTCTCTCTCTCTCTCTCTCTCCCTCTCCCTCTCTCTGCCTCTCCCCCAACTTGTTCTTGTGTGCTCCCTCTCTCTGTCTCTCTCACTCTCTCTCAAAAATAAGTAACTTAAAACAAACAAACAAAAAAAGAAGTTCACAGTCCCTACCCTAAGGGAGCTCAGAGTGCTCACAGTATAGTAGGGAAAATAAACAGATTAGAACACTCATCCATTACAGACTGATGGAGGATTTGACAGCCCTATTCCTAGGATGCTTTGAGACCTATACTAGCACCTCAGCTTTATATAGACTTTAAAGTTCTATTAGAGGAACTAATTTTAGTAATACTAATCCTAAAAAAAATATGGGGGGATGGACTGGATTTCAGAAATAAATAGCATGTGAAGAGAAGTAAATTAAAAAATGAAATGAAAAGTTCCAGAAAACTAGAAGCTGAAATAAACAGGAAAAGAATAGTGAAAGGTGATGCTAAAATGCAGGTAAAGGTGGGTTACAAAGTGTTTTTTCTACATCATTTAAAGTTTTTTCAACTTTATCTTGTGGACAGAAAGACGTTGACATGTATTAAGCATAGCTGGTACATATTTTTGAAGGTAATTTCAGGTCTAAGATGGTTTCAAGTGGGGAACAATCCAGAACTTATTCTACCTAAATAAGGCTGAGATGGCTGAACTAACAGGCTTGTAAGGCATCTCTCTCTCCACTTAAATCTCTCCATATGCTATTTTAGCTTCCTTACCCCATGGTGGTCATGCTTCTTACATGAGTGCTCTAATAGATATGAAGTGGAGATTGCTTTTAAGTCCAAGGCCTGGAAGCTGACACATTATCACTTCTTCCATATTCTGTTGGTCAAAGCAGATACCAAACCTTACTCAGATCCAAGGTGAAGGATCACTGACCTTGACTTATTATGGGAACTACACAAAGGATTTTTTTGGTCATCTCTAATTCACCACATGCATTATTGTTACTAATTTATTTCTTGAGAATTGACAGAGGGGAAAAAGGGGTGATAGAACACCAGGATAATTGCTCGGTTTCTAGCTATTAAAACTGTGAAAAGGAAAATGGTTTGAAAAAGAAAATGAATCCTATCTGGATAACTGTCAGACTATTTAGTAGAGATAGACAACAGTTGCATTTGGATCTGGAAACCAGAAGCCTGGATCTCCTTTGGAGTTAGGCTTTAGATTTCTTCATCCACACATTATGCAAATGGCAACTGAAGATCAGCAGTGAAGGTAAACCTTCAGGGAAATCAGAGAGAACAGAGTAGGAGTCCAAGAAAATGGTAGAAGAAAGAGTCACTTTTGTATGGGCATAGAAAGAGAGGCCGGTGATAATTCCTGGAAAAGAGTGGTTAGATATGTAGGTAGAAAGGGCTCAGTTCATGATCCTAGAATCATGAGATCGAGCCCCAAGTTGGGCTCCATGCTGAGCATGGAGCCTCCTTAAGATTATTTCTCTGCCTCTGCCCCTCTCCTCCACTCACACTTTCTCTCTTAAAAAAATAATAATAAAATAAAGAGAGGCATTCAACCATGGTTTGTGCTGCTGAAAAAGTAACTGACAGTTTACATGTGTAGTTTCCATTGTGTGTTGTTAAAGCAAAATTATTCATGAATTTAGCAAGAGCATGGTGGTAGTTCCCCCAAGAAACAAAATCAAATCATAAAGAGTTTAGGCAAAATTGAAAGCTGAAAAAAAAAAACAACAACCTTGAAATAGGAGAAATTCTCGAGAATGTGAGTGCTATTATCAAGAATAACAAAGAATGTTTTTATATAAATTGTTCATTTATCACATAAAAAAATAAAAATATACAGCTCAATACATTCTTACAAATGTAACTATACCCAGATAAGAAAGCTAGCAGAAGCTAGAAGCCTCTCACCTATCTTTTGCTTTATTCCATTCATATCTACCCTTGAAAGTAACCACAATCCTACCTTCTAACATCACAGACTAGTTTTCCTGGTTTTGAATTTTATGTAAATGGAATCATAAAGCATATACTTACATGCATCTGGATTCTTTTAGAAAATACTACATTTGGCTGGGGCGCCTGGGTGGCGCAGTCGGTTTAGCGTCCGACTTCAGCCAGGTCACGATCTCACGGTCCGAGAGTTCGAGCCCCGCGTCAGGCTCTGGGTTGATGGCTCAGAGCCTGGAGCCTGTTTCCTATTCTGTGTCTCCCTCTCTCTCTGCCCCTCCCCCGTTCATGCTCTGTCTCTCTCTGTCCCAAAAATAAATAAATGTTGAAAAAAAAATTAAAAAAAAAAAAAAGAAAATACTACATTTGGGAGACCCATCCATTTTGTTGCATGTAGTTAACTGAATATATTCTCATTGCTATTGCTATGTAGTATAGATAAGTGTATATTGAAGAAAAAATCAGAAGTTCCCTTATGTTCTGAAGTTACAATAAATAGTTCAGTATAACTTTACAAGGTGCAAAATACCTGTGATACAGAATAGCAAACCTGGTAATAGTTTCACATACATATGAAAACTTCATGTATTGCAGAGATGGCATTACAAACCAGTGGAAATAAAATTAAATGTTTAATAAGTGATGCTGAAAGACTTGGTTTTCCATATGGTAACAAAATAAAATTAGATTCCTATATATACACAAAAAAAATATTTAGGTAGATCAAAACCCTAATAGAAAAGCTAACCTTTTAAAATATCATATTTTATAATAAACAATAATTTCCTAAATAAGATAAATAGACAAGAATAAAATATTAATACATTTAATTACATTAAACTTTAAAAATAGGTACAATAATAGAACTTAACAAGGATAACACAGACTCAAATAATACATTTGCAATGCATATATCCAACACAAGTTAATATCCTGCAATTATATAGACAGCCCAAAAGAAATAAAATGAGGAAAAAAAGCCCAAGGGAAATGTACTGAACATATATAATAGTTTACAAAATTTCCTCAAGGGGCTGGTAAACATTTAAATACGTGTCTATCCACATGGAGAGGACTAAAAACTACCAAATTCACATTTAGATTGTCTCTGATGGTTGATGGATGGGAAAATCATTGGGGAGAGGGGGTTACAGGTCTTGATTACTAAATAAACCATGTTATATATTTAACTGTAACTATTTTAAATATGGAAAATGATAGCATTTGATAGAGCTGGGTAGTAGGCACACTTAGTTCTTTGTGTAATTTTTCATTTTTCTTTTTGATATATTTCTATGTGACTTAAGAATTTTATATTACAATTTATTAAATATTATTTCTGGCTTCTTTGATTTTAAATGAAAGATAACCTTATATGTATAAATACTGATGGAATAAGTCAGAAGAAAGAAGATACAATTGAGAGATATATTCATTAAAATGCAATTTCCCTGAAAAATATAGGAAATTTCAAAGCAATTGTTTAAGAGAGTTGTAGGGAATCTTCCTTTACTGTGGATTTGGGTTAAGAAAATTCATTTATGACTGAGATTAAGATTTATTTTAAATTGAAACTAAGTTTTAGAACCTGAGAATGTTTTCATGGTTGGGAAATGTTCATTTGAAAGGTCAGCTTTGTGTTTGAACCCATTTTTCTTTTGAATTTTATTATGGCTTCAGTTTCATTTTAAATATTATATTAATACAAAAATTATATATGTATATGTATATACATGAATATATATGTATATACATATATATGTTCATACACACACACAAACATATATAGCCCATTAATCCTTTCTTATAATTTTGTGAGTATAGAAAAGTAAAAAAGTTGTAGGGTGTCTGACAAATTTTTGTGGTAAACATTTTAAGTGTTAGACCATCAAAATGCTTGAAGTTTCTTTAAAGTGCCCTCTTAGAGATTTCTTTTTTAACATTTTAGACACATTTGTCTTTTCTAAAGCTAGGTATCAAGACAAAAAGATTCTGTAGAACATGCGATATCCAATCTGTCATGGGAGGCTTTGCTGTCATTTCTAAGAAATCTCCCTTTTTGGGTATGATCTTTGGTAGAATAGAAAAAGATTTCAACCAGAATACAACCTGCAATAAAATGTCACTGTAACATTCCAGAATTACTTAAAGATCTCATTAGAAGTCATCTCTGTTTCTGCATGAATAGTAAATATGATAAATTTTCATGAAAGTAAGAAAGTATAAGTAATAAAATGAATTCATTATGGTGAATATTTTAAAGGTAAAAACATGAAAAAATGTGCTTTATTTACTTAAGATGAACATACTTGTAGCTCCGGAAGGAGATAATTAATCTTTAAAAAATTTTTTTTTAACTTTTATAAACATTTTTGAGAGACAGAGAGAGACAGAGAATGAGCAGGGAAGGGGCAGAGAGAGAGGGAGACACAGAATCTGAAGCAGGCTCCAGGCTCTGAGCTGTCAGCACAGAGCTTGACTCAGGCTCAAACTCATGAACTCCAAGATCATGACCTGAGCCAAAGTCGTATGCTCAACCGACTGAGCCACCCAGACGCCCCTTAATCTTTTTTTTTTTTTTATACTGGTTGTCATTGACTTAAGCTGTCATTAACTTGAGTTGTCACTGACTTGAGTTGTCACTATATGAAATACATATATGTGTGTGAATGTGTGTATGAATACATACAAAGTGCCATATCCAACTTTAATAATGTATGGATATTTATCTGTGCTGAAAACTTCAAAATAAAATGCTTAAAGCTTAATAGTTTAAAATATGTGGCAATCTCTTTCTAAAAGAAATAATGTTTTTCTTCTCAATAAGCGTAACTGTGAAATAAAACGGTAACAGAACCTTGCATATTTTTCCATGTTTAAAGTAATGCCATAAAGTATAATTATTTTTTAAATGTCTAAAAAGTAAAACATCTAAATACTCATTGCCAGAAGCTGAAATATTACACGTAGCTTTCAGTTTCAGTACTGGTCTAATGAGTAAGCAACAGTAGGTAGGAAAATCTTCACAAACAAAAGCCTTTATGACCAAATTGTGAAAGGGCATATAAAATAAATTATGACAATACTAACAGCACAATTTACATTTCACAAAATGGTAATCAGGAAAAAATAAGAATAGAAAACAAATATTAGACATAGGATATATTTGATGACGATTGTATTATATCAAGAAATTTCTCATATTATCCACTCATTAACAGAGAAAGGTATTATTGTTCAGAGGTACTGTTTTCAATGCATATTAATTAAGACGAAACATATTATTAAATTATTTTATTCATAACCAGTATAAATAATTAGTAAAATATTTCTAGCTCTATTGCTCCATCAGCTTTATATGATGTCTTGATAGCTGTCCACAAAGCCTAAGAGAACGCAGCATGAATATGTTTACAATTAGATTTATGAACAGGGAGTAAGTGGACCTCTTCATACTCCTTAAAAACATGAAACACCCAACTTCTATAGGAGAAACCAGCAGCCCTGATATGGACACCACCACCACCACCACCAAATAGCATGGGATGAAACTCATTATGTGGATGGGATTCCTCAAATAGTTGCTGCATCCTGGCTAGCACATATTTGTTCTAAATGATCAGGTAAAGAGAGAAGATGAACAATCATGAACCATCTGTGAGGGTATTCTTCAATGAGAGAAATTAGAATGATCTTTTAGAAAGGGGGTATGATTTAAATTTGAAGACTGTAACAATGGTACTATATAATAGGAATGATGACCAAAGAGATGGAAGAATTTTGGAACAAGCTTTTAAAATAGACATGTGTAAACATACGGCCTATAATTATTGCTACTTCTTTATAATTTTAATCTCAATTGTGAGAATAAAAGAAAATCACATAAAACAACTGAAATGAAAGTTGTGCCCAGCATGAAAGATGGCATGGGATAATACAATATAAAAGGAAGTTTCTCACCCATGGTAAGATCAATTGATGGAGATGGATCCCTTAATTATTGCATTAGAGCTATTTCCATATAAAACCACTCATACACCAGGTTGACAAGAACCCAAATTCTTTTTTTTTTTAATTTTTTTTTTCAACGTTTTTATTTATTTTTGGGACAGAGAGAGAGTATGAACGGGGGAGGGGCAGAGAGAGAGGGAGAGCATGAACGGGGGAGGGGCAGAGAGAGAGGGAGACACAGAATAGGAAACAGGCTCCAGGCTCCGAGCCATCAGCCCAGAGCCTGAGGCAGGGCTCGAACTCACGGACCGCGAGATCGTGACCTGGCTGAAGTCGGACGCTTAACCGACTGCGCCACCCAGGCGCCCCAACAAGAACTCAAATTCTGTGGAAATGTAGATTAATGATCATATTTAAGTTTAGAACCCACAGTAAAATATGAATACATGTGGTACTGGTTTGTGTCTGCTTTTTGAATAACATTGCATTTGTTTCATAGGTTAGTAGGATGTAGCCACATACTAGGCTAGTTTTTCATAAATGAAAGAGATTTAAAACAATTCATATATATTTAAGAATCCAAAAATTAAAATTTATTCTAAATACCAATAACTTAAAAATGAAATGTGATCATTTAAATATAGAAGATGCAGTTGCATCCAACTGTGTATGAAATTCAATTGATGGGATCCAATTGATGTTTTTCCTAATTTCTGCTATATTTTTCAGTACTCATAACCTTTAATGACATAAATGATAGCTCCAACTTTGAGCTTACTGATAACTTCTAAAGATTTTAAATTTTGATAGACTTAAAAATTGTCTTATTTAAATGATCATGGATATATTCAGAATTATCTTAATGCTTTATGAACTACCCATTTTTTTCCTATATAATTATAATTTTCTATGAAACACCTTGGAAATATTTTGAAAAAAAACACTGCTAAGTTTCATATACACAAAGGTAAGATTAAATGGTATCTTATCATGTATCAATTAGACTATAATAAACAATGACTATGTAGTTTGCAGTTTTCAGAAGTTAGTAGATATATTACATCATGAGCACTGTTGGCACTGTAAACAGAACCAGGATTTGATTTCGTATGTAAAAAGTCTATCTGTAGGAACACTTGAATTATCAAGAAGACTTTTCTGTGATTTCCTTTAAAAGCAATTTTCCCCATGCTTGTTTTCCATGTCTTTTTAAATATCTCCAGACCATTTCACTACTAAGGCTATTAATTAACTGTCAATATAACAAACACTCTTTTCTCTCCTTATAGGGAGATCACAGTGTGACAATTGAATCCTCAAAGATAATGACCTAATATGTGTTGAACTTAAATTGAAAATCTAGTGATCAAGAGAGTTTTAAAAATGTGATATTTTTATTTTTTAATAAAATGTTTAATATCAGGTAAAGTATCAGAATACTGTCAGCTAAGAATATTTGAACAAAGAGTAGAATCATAGTAAAGGTTATAGCTATGAAGAATAATTAAAACAATAGTATGGAATAGTAATTTTATTTTTAAAAATCTGAATCAATCCTGTTGAAAGGTATTATAAGTGATGAAATATGTACAGGATTATGTGAATTAATTATTTGTTGTCTGTCAACTATTTCCAGTCTTCATTGCAATACTGTATTAATATTTTAGGCCCTTATTTTTTCCTACATAAGGGATACTTTCATGGTTGATTTATAATAACTTCAAAAATTGACATGTGTACGAAAACAGGCAAACAAATATATAAAAATTAAAAATTTCCATATCAGTGTGTTAATAATCTTCCTTCATCCTGATTGAATACTAATGTTAAACGCTGAAAAAACAATATTGAAGGAATACTAGACTTGGAGGGTTAGTAAACATAACATTTTAGTGTTGAACTGGAATTCCCTTAAAAATATCTAAGTACAGAGAGGGGAAGAGGGTGGTGTAGGAGGACGCTGGGCTCACTTCGTCCTGCTGATTGCTTAGATTCCACCCACATCTGCCTTAAAAACCCATAAAACTGCCAGAAGACTAGCAGAACAGACTCTCTGGAGCCAAGTGTAGACAAGAGGCCCATGGAAGAGGGCAGGAAGAGCAGAGAGATGGTGTGTGCTACACGGACTGGCGGGAAGGAGTGGGGAAGTGGAGGCGCAACCCACTCAGCAAGGCAGAGCCCCTGAAGTATGGCTTGCAAAAGTGGAGGGACCAGACCCTGTGGGATCTGACAGCCAGCAGGACTTAACATCTGGAATATAAAAAGTCAACAGCTCTGCTCTCACGAAGAGGGCGAGAGGACACTGGGAGGGAGAGTCGTTGAGCCCTGGAAGACAGAGCTCAGCCCAGCTGGGGAACAAAGGCACTGGCAAGCACCATCTCCCTCTCCCATCCCCCAGCAGAAATTCCAAAGGGAACCAGTTCCCATCACTGAACTTGCTTGCACCATGGAAATGCCCAACACTGTTCTTCGGTGGATCCATCTCTCCAAGAGGTCTGCCTCTCTTCCAGTGCTGTGGGGCCTCTCCCACAGGGGACCACTGATGGCAAAGTGAGCTAAGCCTTCCCCTCCTGCCCCTGTGCACTTGTGGATCAACCCGGGCTAATACTCCTTGGCCAGATCCCATCGAAGAAACACCACAGGCCTGGCAATGTGCAAGTAGCCCAGACAGGGGCCACACCACTCCACAGTGAGTCCTGCCCCTGGAAAGAGGAAGATAAGGTACTCACCAGTGTGACTGTGGCCCCAGTGGGTGGGCTGGGGGTAGATATCGGGTCTGACTGCAGCCCCACCCACCAACACAAGTTACTCCAGACAGCACAGGGGAAGTGCCCTGCAGTTGGGAGCCACCACAGGGACTACCAAAAATGAAAATACAGAACAATTCTCCTCACAAGAAACTCCAGAAAGTAGCGACAGCTGATGAATTGCTCAAAAACAATTTAAGTAATATAACAGAACAAGAATTTAGAATAATAGTCATAAAATTAATTGCTGAGTTTCAAAAAAGCATAGAAGACAGAAGATAATCTATTGATATAGAGATCAAGGGACTAAGAAATAGTCATGAGGAGCTATAAAATGCTATAAATGAGGTGCAAAATAAAATGGAGGCAGCCAAAGCACAGATTGAAGAAGCAGATGAGAGAATAGGTGAATTAGAAGATAAAATTATGGAAGAAGTGGAAGTTGAGAAAAAGAGAGATAAAAAAATCCAGGAGTTTGAGGGGAGAATTAGTGAACTAAGTGATGCAATCAAACAGAACAATATCTGCATCATAGGAATTACAGAAGAAGAAGAGAGAGAAAGTGGCTGAAGGTGTACTTGAACAAATCATAGCTGAGAACTTCCCTGATCTGGGGAAGGAAAAAGGCATTGAAATCCAAGAGGCACAGAGAATTCCCTTCAGACGTAACTTGAATCAATTTTCTGCATGACATATCATAGTGAAACCGGCAAAATACAAGGATTAAGAGAAAATTCTGAAAGCAGCTAGGGATAAACAGGCTCTAACTTACAAAGGTAGACCCATATGAGCAGTGGCAGACCTATCTACTGAAACTTGGCAGGCCAGAAAGGGATGGCAGGAAACCTTCAATATGATGAACAGAAAAAATATGCAGCTGAGAATCCTTTATCCAGCAAGTCTGGCATTCAGAATAGAAGGAGAGATAAAGGTTTCCCCAAACAAACAAAAACTGAAGGAATTCATCACACCAAACTAGCCCTCCAAGAGATCCTAAGGGGGATTCTGTGAGTGAAATGTTCAAGGACCACAAAGTACCAGAGACATCACAGGCATGAAACCTACAGACATGAAAATGACTCTAAACCCACATCTTTCTATAATAACAGTGAATGTAAATGGACTAAATGCTCTAACCAAAAGACATAGGGTATCAGAATGGATAAAAAAACAAGACCCATCTATTTGCTGTCTACAAGAGACTCATTTTAGACATGAGGACACCTTCAGATTGAAAGTGAGGGGAGGGAGAACTATCTATCATGCTACTGGAAGTCAAAAGAAAGCTGAAGTAGCCATACTTATATCACACAAACTAGACTTTAAATTAAGGGCTGTAACAAGAGATGAAGGGCATTATATAATAATTACAGGGTCTATACATCAGGAAAAGATAACAATTATAAATGTCTATGCGCTGAATATGGGAGCCCCCAAACATATAAAACAATTAATCACAAACATAAGGAACCTTATTGATAAGAATGTGGTAATTGCAGGGGACTTTAATACACCATTTACAACAATGGATAGATCATCTAGACACAGGATCAATAAAGAAACAAGAGCCCTGAATGATACATTGGATCAGATGGACTTTACAAGTGTATTTAGAACTCTGCATCCCAAAGCAACAGAATATACTTTCTTCTCAAGTGCACACGGAACATTCTCCAAGATATATCATATACTGGGTCACAAAACAGCCCTTCATAAGTATACAAGAATTGAGATCATACCATGCATACTTTCAGACCACAATTCTATGAAGCTTGAAATCAACCACAGAAAAAAGTCTGGAAAACCTCCAAAAGCATGGAGGTTAAAGAACACCCCACTAAAGAATGGGTCAACCAGGCAATTAGAGAAGAAATTAAAGAAAATATGGAAACAAATGAAAATGAAAATACAACAATCCAAAAGCTTTAGGATGCAGCAAAGGCCGTCCTGAGAAGAAAATACATTGCAATCCAGGCCTATCTCAAGAAGCAAGAAAAATCCCAATACAAAATGTAACAGCACACCTAAAGGAAATAGAAGCAGAACAGCAAAGAGCCTAAACCCAGCATAAGAAGAGAAAATAATATAGACCAGAGCAGAAATAAATAATATAGAATCTAAAAAAACTGTAGAGCAGATCAATGAAACCAAGAGTTGGTTTTTTGAAAAAATAAACAAAATTGATAAACCTCTAGCCAGGCTTCTCAAAAAAAGGGGGGGAAATGACCCCCCCAAAAAATCATGACTTAAAATGGAATTATTACAACAAATCCCTCAGAAATACAAGCAATTATCAGGGAATACTATGAAAAATTATATGCCAACAAACTGGACAACCTGGAAGAAATGGACAAATTCCTAAGCACCCACACACTTCCAGAACTCAAAGAGGACAAAATGGAAAACTTGAACAGACCCATAACCAGTGAATAAATTGAATTTATCAAAAATCTCCCAACAAATAAGAGTCCACGACCAGATGGCTTCCCTGGGGAATTCTACCAGACATTTAAAACAGAGATAATACCTATCCTTCTCAAGCTGTTCCAGAAAACAGAAAGGGAAGGAAAACTTCCAGACTCATTCTATGAAGCCAGCATTACTTTGATTCTTAAAGCAGACAGGGACCCAGCAAAAAAAAAGAAATACAGGCCAATATCCCTGATGAATTTGGATGTAAAAATTCTCAACAAGACACTAGCAAATCGAATTCAACAGCATATAACAAGAATTATTCACCATGATCAAGTGGGATTCATTCCTGGGCTGTAGGACTGGTTCAACATTCATAAATCAATCAATGTGATACATCACATTAATAAAAGAAAATGTAAGAACCATATGATACCGTCAATCGATGCAGAAAAAGCATTTGACAAAATTCAGCATCCTTTCTTAATAAAAACCCTTGAGAAAGTCTGGATAGAAGGAACATACTTGAACATCATAAAAGCCATTTATGAAAAGCCCACAGCTAGTATCATCCTCAATGGGGAAAAACTGAGAGAGAGCTTTCCCCCTGAGTTCAGGGATGTCCACTCTCACTGCTGTTGTTTCAGAGAGTGTTGGAAGTTCTAGCATCAGCAATCAGACAACAAAAGGAAATCAAAGGCATCAAAATTGGCAAAGATGAAGTCAAGCTTTCGCTTTTTGCAGAGGACATGATATTATACATGGAAAACCCAATAGACTCCACCAAAACGTCTGCTAGAACTGATACATGAATTCAGCAAAGTTGCAGGATACAAAATCGATGTACAGAAATCAGTTGCATTCTTATACACTAATAATGAAGCAACAGAAAGACAAATAAAGAAACCGATCCCATTCACAATTTCACCAAGAATCATAAAATACCTAGGAATAAACCTGACCAAAGATTTAAAAGATCTGTATGCTGAAAACTATAGAAAGCTTATGAAGGAAATTGAAGAAGATACAAAGAAATGGAAAAACATTCCATGCTCATGGATTGAAAGAATAAATATTGCTAAAATGTCAATACTACCCAAAGCTATCTACACATTAAATGCAATCCCAATCAAAATTGCACCAGCATTCTTTTCAAAGCTAGAACAAGCAATCCTAAAATTTGTGTGGAACCACAAAAGACCACAAATAGCCAAAGTAATATTGAAGAAGAAGACCAAAGCAGGAGGCATCACAATCCCAGACTTTAGACTCTACAACAAAGCTGTAATCATCAAGACAGCATGGTATTGGCACAAAAGAGACACATAGACCAATGGAATACAATAAAGACTCCAGAATTGGACCCACAGAAGTATGGCCAACTCATCTTTGACAAAGCAGGAAAGAATATCCAATGGAAAAAAGACAGTCTCTTTAACAAATGGTGCTGGGAGAACTGGACAGCAACATGCAGAAGATGGAAACTAGACCACTTTCTCCCACCATTCACAAAAATAAACTCAAAATGGATAAAGGACCTGAATGTGCGACAGGAAATCATCAAAACCCTAGAGGAGAAAGCAGGAAAAAAACCTCCCTGACCTCAGCCGCAGCAATTTCTTACTTGACAAATCCCCAAAGGCAAGGGAATTAAAAGCAAAAATGAACTACTGGGACCTCATGAAGATAAAAAGCTTCAGCACTGCAAAGGAAACAATCAACAAAGCTAAAATGAAACCAATGGAATGGAAAGAGATCTTGCAAATGACATATCAGAAAAAGGGCTAGTATCCAAAATCTATAAAGGACTCACCAAAATCTACACCTGAGAAATAATCCAGTGAAGAAATGGGCAGAAGACATGAATATACACGTCTCTAAATAAGAAATCCAGATGGCCAACAGGCACATGAAAAGATGCTCAACCTCACTCCTCATCACAAATCAAAACCACACTGAGATACTACCTCACGCCAGTCAGAGTGGCTAAAATGAACAAATCAGGAGACTATAGATGCTGGAGAGGATGTGAAGAACACAAACTCTCTTGCACTGTTGGTGGGAATGCAAACTGGTGTAGCCACTCTAGAAAACAGTGTGGAGGTTCCTCAAAAAATTAAAACTAGATCTACCCTATGACCCAGCAATAGCACTGCTAAGAATTTACCAAAGGGATACAGGAGTGCTGATGCAGAGGGACTCTTGTACCCCAATGTTCATAGCAGCACTTTTAACAATAGACAAATTATGGAAAGAGCCTAAATATCCTTTAACTGATGAATGGATGAAGAAATTTTGGTTTATATACACAATGGAATTCTACGTGGCAATGAAAGAATGAAATATGGCCTTTTGTAGCAACGTGGATGGAACTGGAGTGTTATGCTAATTTAAAGAAGTCATACAGAGAAAGACAGATACCATATGTTTTCACTCTTATGTGGATCCTGAGAAACTTAACAGAAGACCATGGTGGAGGGGAAGGGGAAAAAAAGTTAAAGAGGGAGGGAGGCAAACCATAAGACCCTTAAAAACTGAGAATAAACTGAAGGTTGATGGAGGGGTTGGAGGGAGAGGAGGGTGGGAGATAGGCATTGAGGAGGGCACCTGTTGGGATGAGTACCGGGTGTTTATGGAAACCAATTTGATAATAAATTTCATATTAAAAAATATCTAAATACAGAAGATCGCTAGTTAGGTTAAATTTATTAACACTCAATATGCTATCTGGGCTGGAAATACAAACACAGAAGTATGAGCACATAGATGGTAGAAAAACAAAAGGGCGTATAGAATTGCCTGTTGATGGCACATTGAGAAAGAAGAAAAATAGATCAGAAATAGACTCTTGAGAGACACCAATCCAATCTTTAGGGATAGACTAAGGAAAGAAAGCCAATAACAGGAATCAATAAAGAAACAAAGGCTCCTGGGTGGCTCAGCTGGTTGAGCTTCTGACTTAATTTCCACTCAGGTTGTGATCCCAGGGTCATGGGATTGAGCCCCACACTGGGCTACGGGTTCAGCCTGTTTGAGACTCTCTCTCTCTTTCTCTTTCTCTCTTTCTCTCTCTCCTCCTGTCCCTCTCCCCTACTCCCATTCTCTCTCTCTAAAATAGAAAAACAAACAAAAACCAAAGAGTAACTACCCTTTCCATTTCTTTAGCTGCACACAAACCATCCATCAGATGTTGCAGTTTCTTCTGACCAATGTCACAAGTATACTGCTTCTTTCAGGAATTACTAATATCTGTAGCTATATGTACATCAGCTAACCACAAGGTCTTGTCACCAGTTGTGATTAGCTCCTTCTCATTTCTTCAATCCCAAACTCTACCTCATGTTCACTTCCTGCCTTCTCTGGAAAAACTCATGCTGTTGTTTTATCCTACACACTCTACTATTTATAATTTCCATTATATATGGCAGAATTTATTGTCACTACCTAAAAGAGAAATTGGCAACAATTACAAAACAGAATACTTGCTAGTCTTAGTAAATGTGATATTGAACTCACCTTGTTTTACTAAATGGGAATGGTCGAGACAGTCTTTCATAAGAAAGCATACATCTTTGGGAATTAAGATAGGCAGGAGGAATGTAACAGAATAGCACACATATATTTCAGGTGTCAGACAAAAATCAATGAGGTCACCAGCTCAGAGACATAAGGACATGGCCCCTTTCAGTTGTATAATTTCAGAGCAAAATGTTCAAATCAATAACTGATGTCACTGGAGTTAGTGGGATCTTTTCTAATGTATGATATAAACATTGTTTTAAATAGGTGGAAAAACATTATTGATCAAATATTAGTTCAAATATTCTATACATCAGAATCCCCAAAATATTGTATCTATATCATTTAATAGAAAAATCTATTGAATATATTAATTTATCTGAGAGAAATTATCAAAGTCATTCCTGTCCACCAGTCACTAAAGACAAAAAAACTCAATTCCTAATTCCTTTCATTATATAACTGTATGTCTAGATGTACAGAAAAGCAAATGCAATACCATGCATGCTATGTTTCATGTATAGGACAGAATGCTGATATGGCACATAGAAAAATGTGAATACTATTTCTTAATTAAAAAAAGGAGATATTCTATTTGAAGCTTAAAACTAGAAGTACCTAATCATAGGGTAGGGTCCATGTCATCTGCATCAATACACCTTGCTCACTTACTGTTCCTTTCAATGTCTCTATCAGTCATACTATAACTTAGTCCCTCACATGTATATCTTGATTTTGTATGTAGGGTTGATGGATTTCTAGTAGTAAGATTATATTTAGGTTTTTTTTAATTTTCTATCAACAGTTAATTGAGACTTAGTCTGTACAGGAAGTCACTGAATACATATTACATTTATTGGGAAAGTTCAGTAGGATCTCGAGGAGACAGAATTATATTCATTTTGCCCACTTCATTTGGGAGACTCCAGGGAAGAAACTGAGAGTTTCCATATAACGAAAATTGAACCTCAGATACAGAATATATGCAAAGACCATAAAATTCAAATAAAAAACAAAACAAAATAAAATAAAATAATAAAAAAGGCAAAAGAAGGCACAACACAACCTGAGGAAATCCCTAATTTGCACTGGGTCATTTTCTCAGTCTCTTTCAGCCAAATATTTGCTCTCATTTTTCTTTTCTCACATAAGAGGAAATAAATTTAAAAAGTGAGTTCCTCAAAGATTCTCATATTTGCTTTTCCTTTATTTCAACTTAATTATTTCCTCCTTGTTTTTTTTTTAAATTTATTTATTGAGAGAGAGAGAGAGAGAGAGAGAGAGAGAGAGGAGGGGCAGAGAGAGAGAGGGAGAAAGAGAGAAACCCAAGCAGGATGCAGAGCTCAAACATAAGAACCATGAGATCATGCCCTGAGCCAAAGTCGGAGGCTTAACACATTGAGCCACCCAGGTGCTCTTTCTCTTTGTTTTCTTGATTTTTTTTTTAAATATCGAGAGAGCTTGTACAATATACTTTATATCAGGACAACCATTGCCTACAAGTAATGCTATCCTGATCTTCATTTTCTCTACTCTTCACAGACTGGCCTCACAATAGAGGTAGAAGTATGGAAATAAATCCTTTTAGAAATGTCTTTGACCCAGGCAGAAGTTCATCATACCAGATTAGCTGTATGAGGCTGCCACATTACTGTTTTATATGTTAATAATGAGTTCTTACTAAAGTCAAAGAATGATTGGTACATCAAAACCAATAGCAGAAATGAAAATTAATTGATTTATATTTATTTTTAGTTATAAAACCACATATTTAAAAAACTTAGTTGTTTCATGAATATACATATATACTTATTTCACCAAGGGAATGTAGGATCTATGTTAGATTTTATGAAAATTGTTGCATATTGGAATCACCTGGAGAGCCTTAAGTAATGATGATCCCTGGGCCTCAACTATACTCTGATTAAATTGATCTTAACTAATTTATATTAATTTTCAAAATCTCTTAAAGCTATTTAGCAAAGATTGAGAAACACTGATCAAAATCCTGTAAAACACATCTGACTAAGCTATGTATATAAAGATACATAAATTAAAGAAGTATGGGAAAGTTCACTATAATTCTATTTTATGGTGATGTTTTGCCAGAAACTTATACATCTCCAAGTCCTGTCTTCAACAATTCAACCTATTTCTCAAGGTACTAAAGACACTCATATGCACTGGAGAAGACAACAAAAATTTACCCTTTATTATTATCTGGGGTTTTAGAAAACTAAACCAAATTAAGTGAGAAAAACTAAAAAATGACAAGAAGAAAACAATAAAATTCCAAACTGAAAAATACAGAAAAACATAAAGGACATTAAAATCAGGTTATTTAAAAAGATCAACGAATTTGACAATAAGAAAGAATGAAAGAAAGAATATAACTAATTATATAGACAAAAGATAGTAAGTACAGATTATGAAAAACTCCATGCTTATAAATTCAACAAATTTGCTTAAATCAACTTACTTTCCTCCAAATCACAGCTAAGATAAAATATTAACATATACACACACACACACACACACACACACACACACACACACACACCCCTATATATCATGAAGAAATTTAGTTGAGTTAAAAATATTTTGTAAAACAAATATCTGGCCAATAATGCTTTCAATGGCAAATTCTGACGAACTTAATTTTTTTGTTTCCATCAGTTAAGCATCCAACTCGTGATTTTGGCTCAGGTGATGATCTCATGGTTCCTGGTTCAACCCTCCACTGTTAGCACAGAGCCTGCTTGGGATTCTCTTTCCCTCTTTCTTTGGTCCTCCCCAGCTCATGGGCGCAGTCTCTCTCTCAAAATAAATAAAAAAAAAGATTGAATATTTGTATACATTACAAAATAATTACCACAATAAGTCCTGTTAACATCTGTAACCATACATGCAAAAAAAATGTTTTTCTTGTGTGAGAACTTGTAGGATATACTCTCTTACTGACTTTCAAATGTGCAACATGGTATATTAGTAACTTAGTTAGCATGCTGTATATTACATCTCCATTACTTATTTTATAACTGAAAATTTGTACCTTTTGGCCACCTTCAACATTTCAGCCTCTCTTTTATATCCCTCACCTCACTCACCCCTCATCTCCTACCTCTGGCAACCACCAATCTACTCTCCTATTTATGAGCTTGTTTTTTGTTTTTAGATTCCACAAATACATGAGATCATGTGATGTTTGCCTTTCTCTTATTCACTTATTTCTCATAGTATAATGACCTCAAGGTCCATCTATGCTGTTGCAAATAGAAAAATTTTATTCTTTTTGTGGCTGAATAATATTCCATTATACATGTATATATACCACAGTTTCTTTATCCATTTATCTATCCATGGACACTTGGGATGTTTCCATATCTTAGCTACTATAAATAATGCAAAGATCATGAAAGTACATACATATTTTAAACTTATTGTTTTCATTTTCTTTAGATAAATAACCAGAGGTGCAATGCCATGTTGTGTGCAACAGAGAGTTATTCTTAAATTTAAAATCAGTTTGTGGATACATCATAGACTCTAAGACCATAGCATGAGCCTTAAGACATTAGATGACTAGGGCGCTTGGAGATTCTCATCATAAATGCTTATTTTCCAAATATCAGATAATACATTTGGGTGACTCAACACCAATTTATTGTACAACAGAAATGGTGTCTTTTGGTATAGTTCAGGCAATTATAAAGGGCAAAATTATATTATACAAATAGGTGTCCTAGACCCACCTGTTACCTCTCGCTATTGCATTGGTGTTGATCCCTCTCACTTTACAGATAGCTGCCTAAGACCAGATAGATATCAAAGAAAGAAAAATAATAGTTTCCATTTAATGGCTAGGTTAGCTCACTATATTGGTGTGAGCTAAGTACAGAGTGTTTCAACATTACCAGGCTAGAACCAAGGAATGGGAGTATTGATAGCTCCTCCCAGAAACACTCTGGGGAATTTAGCACCCACATTTCTAACTCTATTAAAATTTCTTTTTTATTTGATTTCTTGGTTTTGACTTCCTGGGGGAGAGCTTTTTTACCTGGAAATATAGTAAGGGTTCAAATAAAGCTGTATCTGTTGTCTGGTCACTTTGGGTTGTTTGTGGCGGGCAAAAAAAGTTGTTCTTACATTAGTAGGGATAGTTGACTTTAATGATCATGATGAAATACAGCTGCTGCCATAAAATCAAGACAAGGAAGAATATGGCTACAACTCAGGAGATTTACTGATGTGCTTGTCTATGCTTTCATATACGGAGATAACATAAAGAGAGAATCATAGGAAAAATGAACTGACAATAGCACAGTTATCTTGGAGATAAAGTCAAGAATTGAATATTCTACTTCATTCCCACTAAGAATTTCAATTTAATCTTTACACATTAAAAACTAAAATGGAATGCCTTGAGGGTAAATAAAAAATACTGAGGCAGAGATATAAGGTATTTGATGATTATTTCAGGATTGGGGATTATTGTGTACACACAGAAGAAAAATCTGAAGGAAAATCAATAGTCCATTTGAACGTGTGTAGCATAAATAATTTAAACAAATTTAAAATGAATCGGCAAATTAAACAGATTCAGTTTTCCAGATGGTCAACAAACTAAAGCAGCACTCTCCACGTTGTACAGCTTTTTTTAGGTACAAATGTGATTAATATATATATAAAGCCAAGTCAGTTAGGCTTCATTCAATTATTAGCTTTTGTCAGATACAGTGAAAAAGATTTTCCTTAGAACAACATTTAAAAATGTTAAATCTCTTAGATTACTTTGTTTCTAAAAGATACAAGTATAAATTTATGCTCTAACATGTAAATTGTGTGGAAGTTAGCACTCCATCCTTACAACAAGATCAAGCTAAACAAAAACCCTTTTATAGATCCAACAGAGAAATGAGGTCACAGGGCAAGCTGCTGCAACCAAAACTGGAGAGAAGGGCAGGTGTAGAGAATCACAGAGAATAACAACTTACCAGGAGCAAAAGCCCGTAAGGAGTATCTTGAGAGTTAAAATCTTTTGGAATCCCAGTGTTAGGAGGGCCCCCACACCTTCACCTGGAGCTTCACCTCCAGGATTCGCACTAGCTTCTCACTGTGAAGAATGAAGAAAAAATCCCTTAGTGCTTCCTAAATACTGTCTTGATTACTGTAGCTTTATTTGAAAAATAAATTTTGAATCTGAGATTCAAAATTTATTCTTCTTTTTGAAAAATGGTTATGACTATGGAAAAATGTAAATGGAAATTCAACATTTGATTTTCCATATTCATATTAGAATCAACTTATAAATACATCCAAAACATATGGTGAAATTTTGATTGGAATTCCATTGGATCTACAGATCAAAATGAGGGAGATTAACACACTGGCAATATTGAATCTTTGAATCTGCCAACAAAGTTTTTTTCCTCTATTTACCTATGTGTTCTATGATTTCATTCATAATACTTGAAATTTTAATTTTTTCCAATTTTATTGAGATATAACATTGTATAAAGTTTAAAGTGTACAACAAGATGATTTGATATATTGCAAAATGGTTACCACAATAAGTTTAGTTAACATTAATTACTTCAAACACTTATAATTTTTTTCTTGTGATGAAGATTTTTAAGATATACTCTTTAGCAATTTTTCAATATACAATATTGTTACCTGTGTGGAATATGCTTAGGAATCCTCTGGGCTTACACCAATGGGTTAACAAGGCATAAAGAAGTACAAAGCCATAGAATGCTCACACCTGAGTTTGAGTAAACAAGACCAGGACCCCAGAATAGGGAGGGGGTGCAAAGGCACCTAGAATAGAGAGGGGGCTTAGGCTTCCAATACAAAGGTATATGAGGTAAGCAAGATTAGGCATTCAGGGCGAAAACGCCCCCCAATTTAGTACTATAGCAGAAAGCTGCTTTCACAGGAAGGAAGGACCAAGTTAAGTAAGCAGGTAAATAGGGCTATAGACCGCTACAGTGAGCTGCAGGTGAAGCTGCCCAGAGTGGAGATGATGAACAAAAGAAAAAGGTGCCTTGTTAACCCTGAGGTCACTTGTCCTACCTATCTCATCCCTAGGTTAGCTAAGATAAAGAGAGGTGCTGTCTCATGTCCGCTGTAAACAACCTTCTGCCGACTGCCCGGCACCAGGATTTTGTTTTGTATTAATCTAAACCCCTAACCCCAAATATCTTCAAGACCCCCTTTCCCTCATGTCCCCAAGTTAATGTTCACAGAGCCATTGTTTCTTTGTGCAGACGATCGCCATGTTTGTAAGCCTTCTGATTCTAATAAAAAAGGGGTAAGGACTCTTATTTGGGGCTCTTGTCTTTTCCCAGACATTAGCTATCTCTCACTTTTCATCCTGCGTCCTGCTCTCTTGCTGGCCAAGAGATATCTTTAGACTTAAAATCTATGACAGTTACCTATAATTTTCATATTGTACATTATATTCCCAAAATGTATTAATCTTACTGAAAGTTGTAACTTTTGACCACTTCACTCAATTCCCCTACCCTCCATCTCCCACTTTTGGCAACCACCATCCTGACCTTTGTTTCTGACTTTTTTTTACATTCCACATACAAGTGAGATCATTTGTCTTTCTCTGTCTGACTTATTTCATTTAGCTTGATGTTTTCAAGGTCCATCCATATTGTCAAAATGGTAGATTTTCCTTTTTTTAAATGGTTGAATAGTATACACATATAAATATATATCATATATGATACACAATATTTTGTAACACATTATTTATCCATTCATCTGTTGATTAATTTAATGTTTGTTCTATGCTTTGCTTTTTTTTTTTTTTTTTTTTTTTTTTTACCAAAAGAGTGCTGGCAATACTTCTACAGATCTCTACAATCATGGTGGCAGATGAAAGTCTATATATACATCTTAATTAGTTTTTGTATTAAGACTGAAACATTGATGTAGCTCATCAGTTATATGTAACTGGACTCAATGAACAATGCTTATTACAGCAATTTTTTCCTTTTTTTTTTTTTAATTTTTTTTTTCAACGTTTATTTATTTTTGGGACAGAGAGAGACAGAGCATGAACCGGGGAGGGGCAGAGAGAGAGGGAGACACAGAATCGGAAACAGGCTCCAGGCTCCGAGCCATCAGCCCAGAGCCCGACGCGGGGCTCGAACTCGCGGACCGCGAGATCGTGACCTGGCTGAAGTCAGACGCTTAACCGACTGCGCCACCCAGGCGCCCCGCAATTTTTTTCCTTTTGTATGTCATTTCTTTCATGGGCTTTACTTACATTGTTGTAAAATCTTGTGGTTTGTGAAACAGGAAAAGAAATCTTAAAATATTCTTATACAGTAGGAGTAGTATCATTTTTAGATGAAGAAATCAATGCTCAAGGAGGAAAAACTTTTGACAGCTTATAAAAAATGTGTATTGAAATTTATGAATAAACTGCTTCAAAATCTTTTTTTATCCATACTTATTCTATACCTTATGTAATAGTGCCCTACAAACATTATAATAAAAATGAAAATTGAATTACAACAGTAAATTTATAAAATTTATTAATATACAATTAACAATAAGACTATGTCCATATTATGAGTCATTTGGGGATATGCAGTTCTTAATGGATGAGAAATGGTTTAATCTATATATTAGAACACCATTCTGTATATCATGAATATTGATCTCCAACATAATACATTTATATCAATTTCTATCAATGTGAACTATTTTATCACTGACAAATGACAGTCTATCTAGGGAATTAGTATTTAGGAGATAAAGATATAACTTTTTTAACCTTGCCTTCTTACTAGGAAAAGTAAAAATTAAAGTAAACTGTAATATTAAATGCTTTAGTGTTGAATAAATTTACTACTACAAAAAAGTAAAAATATTTTCCTAGAATTTTATTCTAAATATCCTTCTAAATTAAAAATATATTACTGTGCTAGATATCAAGCCCAGTCCCCAAGAAAAGCACTTAACAGTTTCACATTTCACTGACTAGTGTTTTATATAGTTTCTTTAAATCATACATAGCAGGGTATTTGGCATTACACAATTTTACCTTGGCTTGAGAATTAACCAACAGCTGAGAACTTTACCTGTAATCTCACTCAATATGATTTTAATGCACTAGCTCATGGTGGGAAATGCCATCACAATTAAAATTAATCTTTTAGGTTTATGAATCCTTATAGAAACTGACTCAAGGAGGATATCAACTGAGGTTACAAAGAATACTTCAAACTTGAAATTGTCCAAAATACTCTGAATATGTGGCATCTTTTATGAACTTAGTGTATCATATTTTCTCTCAATACATAATAATCTTCCACTAAATATTATGTCTGTTTTAACAAGTGCTGTGGGCCAAAGGTTAATGCTCTTCCCTTGAAGAGAGTTATTTGTACTTTAAGGCTTTACTTCTAATCCTTTGACTTTGCAAGATATTGCCACCATAGCATCAAACCAAACACAATGCCCTCTTTATGGAAGGTTTCTAGTATTAAAATCATTGAAGCAGATTCCAAACAATTTTTTCCTCACTGACATTTTATTTTATTTTTATTAAAAAAAGTTTTTTAATGTTTTATCTATTTTTAGAGAGATAGACAGAGCATGACTGGGGTAGGGGCAGAGAGAGAGGGAGACACAGAATCTGAAGCAGGTTCCAGGCTATGAGCTGTCAGCACAGAGCCGACATGGGGCTCGAACCCATGAAACATGAGATCATGACCTGAGCTCAAGTCGGACGCTCAACCTGGCCCAAGCCTTGTATTAGGGATAAATTAAAGCAATAATAGCTGAACTTAGGAATTTGAATTCTGTGGATGTTTACCAAATTTTGTCTTTCATCACTTATGGTCCTTCCTCCATATAGATACCTCTTATAAGTTCTGAGGAATTCAGAATTTAAAAAGCCACATTACATATAGCCATTTGCATTATTTTTAGGTAACGTTTGACATTCGGTAGTCTGATTCATAGAACAGGTTTCTTTGGAATATGTTACCCAAATCATATATTTTCTTTAAATTCTTGTATTTATTTTCTTTTCATAGGTAAAATCGAAAGAAAATAAAGAAATTAATCATTCTCAGTTATAAGTGGTTAGTAATCAAATAAGGTGAAGTATTTAGGTGAAATGGCAGTGTTTGTGAGATAATATCCTATCTGGGGAGTAATGTAATGCCATGAGAATTTCCCGACTGTTTATCTCTGATTTCCAAGAGTACATGTAAAAATACTCTGAAAAATGTCTATATCATTACATTAGTGAAGCTTTGCTGAATAATATACCATAGTCTAATTTTGAAAGTAAAATATTATGATTCAAAATATTCTGAATTCATATTTTATTCATAGACATGACGGCACTATGAATTATTTATACATATCTGTTCAGATACATTTTTACTTTTTATTAACATACTCATAAAGTAGAAAGATTTCTCTCTTAAAAGAAGTTTTATCATATAAATGTGTAATGTCAAGGTATACACTTACTATTATAATTATAGTGAGGTTACTAAAGCAAAAATGTAGCCTTGAAAAAAATATTTTGAAATTATATACTTATGTAACATTATTTAAGTGGTTGAAGAAGTTCTTCAATATTTAAATGATAATCAGTTTTGTTCATTAAATGAAATATTGCATACATATAAGTATATATATTATGAAAAATTCCATTGATATTATAGAATCAGAGTAAAATGAATAAAACTAAAGAAATACTCATAACTATGGGGTGCTTGGGTGGCTCAATCGGTTGAGCATCTGACTTTGGCTCAGGTCACGATCTCATGGTTCTTGAGTTTGAGCCCCACATTGGGTTCTGTGAAGACAGCTCAGAGCCTGGACCCTGCTTCAGATTCTGTGTGTGTGTGTCTCTATCTCTCTGTCCCTTCCCCTGCTCACTCTCTGTCTCCCTGTCTCTGTCTCTCTCTCAAAAATAAATAAACATTAAAAAAAAAAAAAGAAGCATTATCTTTGGAGTCAGCGGATCTGGTTTGAGTACTACTTCCCCTGGAGTCTTTGCTGTTTTTACCTTGGGAAATTACTTAGCCTCTAAGTCTTAGTTTCCTTATGCATGAAACGACAGAGATAATAGTATCTGTATCATAATTGTGATGGTTCAATGGGAGTGCTCATTAAACCTTTAGCATGCGGGGCACCTGGATGGCTCAGTGGGTTAAGTGTACGACTTTGTCCCAGGTCATGATCTCATGGTTCCTGAGTTCCAGCTCTGCTTTGGGCTCTGTGCCGACAGCTTAGAGCCTGGACCCAGCTTTGGATCCTCTGTCTCCCTCCCTCTATGCCCTTCTTCGCCTCATGCTCTCTCTTTCTCTCTCAAAAATAAAAACATTAAAAAAAAAAAGAAATACTCATGAGTAGTAAATGATATTGTAAATTCTTGGCAAACAATGTCAATAAAGTCACAAAAATGTTTTGGAATGAGCAGGAGTTGAAATGATTCACAAATATGTATAATGATGTGCTTGTCTTGGACATTATTAAATGCCATCCTGTGTTGCATACATATGTACTACTTATTTATTAAAAATGTAAATTTATTTCAGCATTGTCAATATTGGGTAATATTTTATCATTTAGAGATGAATACATCTTTAACTTATACTGTTTATTAAAATTTTGAGTCTAAATTACATAACAGAGAACCATCAGATATATGCTATATTTAAATTTTTTCATTAGAGAAAATTATTTGTTAATAAAATATGTATTTAAATAATACATTAAATAAATTAAACAAGTAAATATATAATGAAATGCATAATTAAATACATACATATTTAATAAATTAAATATGTATGTATTTAATACAATACATAATAATGTGTATGTATTTAATTTAATTAATAAATAGTACCTCATCTTTCTCAATTTTCTAAACTTGGTTGTTGGGGGAGTTCAGTGGAAGAAGAAACTACATTTTATACTGTTAAACAAAATAAAAATGTATAAAATAATACCATTTCTGTAAATGAATTTAAGACATTTGGTAGTTCAGTTCTAATGACAAATATTAATTTACCAACTGTTTTATATAAGAAAGTCTCTTAACTATTCTATACATATTTCTTAACATTAAAACAAAAAGAAATTTGAATTTTCTACCATGATAAACATTGATATCTAAGAATAACTTTTTAAATTGTTACCCAAAATCTTTTTGTGTTCCTAAGTGTGTTAGTTTTATTATACCCAAAAATAATTTAAATCTGCATACCTAAAATAAGGTTAAAGACAAAACGATACAGAATTCTTAAAATGTGGAGTTTTTAATTTTATAAACTACCAAACATGCAAATTGCTGTCAACTGTCTTTTTATATAAGATCTGTAAAAATAGTTTTTATAATTAAAGCCAAAACTCCTCCTCTCCAGAACACGGATAAAACACTAAATTAAGACATGATCGTTGCATTTAAAATCTGATGAATCAAATTTACACTTAATCTCACTTAATCTTCACGCGGGGCTGCACGGAGCAAGACAAGGGCAAGAAGGGCAAGAGGCCTGGAATTGTGTGGCCACTTAAATGAGTGAAAAGCATAAAGATAAGAAAGCCTGGGAGAAGGTGACAGAAAGGAACGGGTCCACACCCTGTGGTGCTGTCCTTGCCTGAGCATGTGGGCTGGCCTCGGTGCTGAGCGACTACACGGAGGAGGTGAAGCCCTTAGGCCTCGGTTAACACACCAGAGTACTTGAACGCCTCCAGGCGGAATGAGATCTTGCACTTCACAGGCTGCGCAAGCGTACCGGTTCCCCGACGCTTGCGCAGGAGCACCGTGCTGCTAGCAACCTGTCTGCCTACCGCGCGAAGCCGGCCTGGAGGAATCAGAAGGACACCATCTCACGGTCCCTGCGCTTAACACTGCCGCCTTCTCCCATTTCCGGAATGAAGCCTTGCATCCGGTGTTCCTGAAGATGGCACAGGGCTGTTTCCCCACAGCCAGAGTCTGTGAGCGCCACGTCCCAGGGGCCTCAGCTCAGGCTCCCTGTCCCAAAGCAGTGTGGGGCCTGTGGAGGCCAACCGCCCTGGCCAGCCTCGCTGCAGACACCTGTGTCTCTCTAGTAGAAGACCAGTGTTCGCTGGTCCGCCAGGTCTTCGGGGTTGTTTACACGGAGTCCACCATAACTTTCTGGGCAGAGTACTGTTTTATTGGGCCTCGACACCCACCCACCGTCGGCCCCTTCCCAAACGACACTCTCCCACCAAAGTGGATGTCAAAGGTCCCTGTGAGGCTGGAACCAGCTCTTTCTCCTTCCCCGAGTGTACCCACGCAGGTTGCCTTTGGGCCTGGCCCTTGTGCAAGCAGGGGTCGCCTCCCGCCGTGACCATCCGTGAGCGCTCTGAGCACCGTAGCTGCTAAAGGGCTGCGCCGCTGGCATGCGAACTGGGTGCCGAGGCCCACGCCGCGGGAATTCCAGTTTGGCGCTGCGCTGCTTCACAAGGAGCGCGAAGGGCCTCAGTCCCTGAGCTCAACATCAGGCAGCTCTCCAGGAACAGCTCCAAGTTCGGGCTGCTTCCCCTGCAGCCCTTCATCCTTGGGGCCGACTACCTGCAGTCTGGGCATTTCCTGGAGACCATCTGGGCTAAGGACGGCTGCGGAATCGTCACGGTAAGAGCAAGGCTTGGGCGGCTCACATGCCCCACCTGCACACCGTTACTTGTCTTGCCTTCTTGGGTAGAGGCTCCCTGGACCTCTGTGCTTCTGCTCTTTTCCTCTCCCTGGGTTCCGGCTGGGCGGGGGAATTGCGGGCATAGGTGGCCCTCTGTTGTGAAGAAGCACGAATGTATTAAAAAACCGTATTATGAAGCAACGTAAAATAGCTCACTTTATCATCATATTAGGCTGCACTATACAGATATTTTCATTTTCTGCCGCATTGACTGAAATGTTCTTTCTCCTGACACCTCTTTATAGAAATTCTTTCTTATTACATCCTACATAAAATATTTTGCAAACAGCAAGGCTACATTTTTAATCCATTAATTTGTTCAACAGGAATTAATTGAATGTAAGGATGGGTTCATTTAAAATAATTTTCTGATAGTCCCATAGATAATATCGCATAGATAACGTTGACTTTTTCATTGCCTAACAATTTAGATAGTGATTGTCAAAACTCTTTATTTCCAAGCTGACAGGAAGTCAGTAAGATTCATAAAATGTAGAATTTTTGATGAGATTAGGAAGGTGATGTTATAGTAAAAGCTTCTTGGGCACATAAAAAATATACTAGTTTAGACATTACATAAATTAATACATGAATAAGAGAAAGGTCCAAATCAGTTTTTTTAAGTTTATTTATATATTTTGAGAGAGACAGACCTTGAGCAAGGGAGGGGCAGAGAGAGAGAGAGAGAGAGAGAGAGAGAGAGAGAGAGAGAGAATGAGAATCCCAAGCAGGCTCTGCAAGGTCAGTGCAGTCTGTCACATGGGGCTCAAACTCACAAAACCATGAGACCATGACCCGAGCCAAAACTAAGAGCTGGATGCTTAACCGACTGAACCACATAGGTACCCTCAAACCAGCCTTTTAATCATGAAATAGTCCACCGTACTATGTAACTAAACATTTTATAATTGACTTCAGTCTATGATTGAGGCCAAAAGAAACTCACAGAATGGCGAAGGTATAAAGTTGATTTATTGTATTCACTGAGATTCCTTTCTAAATTAGAAAAATCATGGTTATCATTAGCTAGGAGAAAAGGCTTTTTATGGACACTTTTATTAAAATCTACCAAGGATCTTTTTCCCGTCTAAAATCAAGCCAAATCTTTTTTTTTTTTTTTTTTTTTTTTAAAGAAGCAAAGCTGTTATTCCCTGTAGGTTCCTGTCCACAAAGGGCCTTCTTCACAGTGTTCTAAACCTTTCTGGAGGTGTGGAAGGTCATGGTTTGGGAGAAATGACAAATAAATGAAATTCCTACCAAAGCTGCATACTCTTATACCTTGACTGAAGTCCCCTAGAAAATTATATAAGTCATTATCCCCTCTATCTAGCACAGCATGTTCTTATTTTTATCTGTACCATTCACTTAGACCAGCGGTTCTCCAGATTGGCAAATTCTGAAGAGAGGGAAAGCTGAGAAAAAAGTCTTACTTCTTTCAATTTATCTATAATTGCCATTCCTTCTTCTGTTATTAGTTTCTATAGATATCTTCTGCTCTTGATACATTTCTGTGTTTGTAATAGAAATTTCTACTTCTATATGGTTTTGAATTAGGGAACTTGTTTCTCTAATACTGAAGTATTTCCTCTATAACTTCTGCTTTTATGTTGGCATTTCTAGCCATCTAAAGTATTGATTTTCAAAAAATTTTCTGTTCCTGTTAAGACATTCTACAATCCTTTCATTGACTAGAATGAGTCATGCAGAAAATAAATTTGAACAAAAGTATAATAGCTACCTGTGCTTCAATGCCATGACAAATAAAGCCATGGCCATAGATTACATAACTCCAGTTAATCCTAAAATGAGAGCTATGCATAGTAGGAGAGCTTGGATATGACCTTGTGTTTAGGTCAATACAAATTCATCATTAACTATTAGGAAAAATACTCAAAGGTCATAGTGAATGAATGATGACTGAATAACATCATGGGTCATTTAAAGAGGATAGCACACACCATAAGTTTATGTCAGTATGTCAAATTGAGTTGTTATTTAAAATTTTACTGTTACAAACTAATTTCTCAATTTTCTTCGTAGGAGATTTTTTAAATAATTAAAAAAAAATTTTAGTGTTTATTTATTTTTGAGAGAGAGAGACAGTGAGAGCAGAGGAGGGGCAGAGAGAGAGGGAGACACAGAATCTGAAGCAGGCTCCAGGCTCTGAGCTGTCAGCACAGAGCCCAAGGTGGGACTCGAATTCACAAACCGTGAGATCATGACCTGAGGTGAAGTCAGATGCTTAACCGACTGAGCCATCCAGGTGCCTCCAAATAATTTTTTATTTAGTAGTATTATTTTGGAATAACCACTAAGGTTTATTTAGGCCATTTTACTGTTAACATAAAAAATCAATACATCAAAAAATTTGAAGTACAATAAAAACAATTGCAAAAAATAAGAAAATTAATATGCAGTACATAATAGTAAATTAAAAGTTGAACAAACATGTAAGTAAAAATTAAAAAGTCAAATCATAAAAAAGCATGGTAAATAGCACATAGATAATATGCACAATGTACAAACCTACTCTTAATGACTATATGCCTAAAGTTTTAAATACTTTTTTTTCAAGACTTCTTATTTTATTCCATGCTTACATTTCAGCACTAATACAACAAAATCAAATGTTAGAATGACAACAGGATTTTTGACCATAAAGATTCACTATTTCACCATGATATTTTCTAATCAGAAGTCTTTGGAAATATTCAAACTATTCTAGATGGTAGTAGGAAGTTATCAAATTAGAGAACCAAAAATTGTAGGCTGTCTTGTAAGTGATTTTAGATGTTGCTCTGTTTTTTGCCAGAAATAAATTACCTCTTCAGGGATCACATAGAATTAGTCAAAATTCAAATGCTGGAATGGTTCCCAATTAAGCTAACTTGCATGGCATTATAATACCCATATAGCTAATGGTATAAATATAAAAAATGATCTGTTTCTATGTGATTCCACGACCCTGGGATCATGATGCAAGCTGAAATCAAGAGTTGGACGTTTAACTGAGCCATCCAGACGCCCCTGAAATAAAGTTTTGTAATTGTATACACTTCAGGTGTATACTGTTTAAGAAAGCAGTGACTGAATAAAACTGAATAGAAAGGATGCAAATAAAAATACAATAACATATGAGGGAAAAGTTATCTAATAAAAAAAATTCAAAGCAAAAATATCAATGGATACTAAAGTAGAACACCTATCATGATCTGTGTCACATAAGAGTATTAATTCACTAAGTAATATAGCTTTCATGAGCTCCAAATTAGTGAAATAAGGACAAATATGAAAAATGCACAATCATAGAGGGAGATAACTTTAAGTGGATGACCAAACAACAAAACAAAAAACCTTCCCATTCAGGTATTTAATGCAAGAAACAGGAAAAAGCCAAGTATGTATTTAATACAAAATGAAATCAAAACATACTTTGAAATGTTTAGAAACAAAGCAAATCATATTACAAAGCTTGTGTGGAAATTTACAGCTTCCAACTAATTATTGAATAATATGAAAAAATTGAAATAATTTATCAAAGACATCAACTTAAGAAGTTAGAAAAAAAAAACAAAATAAGCCTTAATATTGAAGAAATGTATAAATCAATATATGAACATATATTGACATAAAGGACAATCTCAGAATATAATTCATCAACAAAACCAAAATATTTTATCAGAAAATATATATAAATGAAATGGCTACATTGAAATTTGAATGAACTAATTAATAAAGACGAGGGGAAAATTAATTTAGAAAAAAAGTAGATAACCTTAAGACCAAGATGTTTTAATACAAAACAATTATAAAAATTTCACATTAAAAATCTTAACTAGAGGGGCACCTGGGTGGCTCAGTCAGTTGGGTGTCTGATTGGACTTTTGATTTCTGCTCAGGTCCTGGGTTTGTAAATTCAAGCCCTGAGCCATCTGGCTCCATGCTGACAGTGCTGAGCCTGCTTGAGATTCTCTTTCTCCATCTCTCTTTGCCCCTTCCCCACTCACGTGTACACATTTTCTCAATCTCTCAAAATAAATAAATAAACTTAAAAAAATCTTAAGTAGATACAAAATGACTTAATTTGTGAAAAATATAAATTAAAAAATACCTCAAGAAGAAATAGCATATATGCATATATTAATAATTAATAACTTTACAAGAGCATTGAAAATAAAGAACTATCCAATGCATAGATTTATGGTTTAGATTAAAGGAGCAAACCCAGGGGTGCCTGGGTGGCTCAGTCGGTTAAGCAGCGGACTTTGGCTCAGGTCGTGATCTCCCAGTCTGTGAGTTCAAGCCCTGCATCGGGCTGTGTGCTGATAGCTCTGAGCCTGGAGCCTGTTTCAGATTCTGTGTCTCCCTCTCTCTGACCCTCCCCCGTTCATGCTCTGTCTCTCTCTGTCTCAAAAATAAATGTTAAAAAAATTAAAAAAAAAAGGAGCAAACCCAGATCTGTGACACCCCCAGGAACTGGAAGCAAAGGAACCCCATTACCACCCATAGAGGGAAGGCAAAAGGAATGTTGTTATTGGAACCTGGCAAAAACTCAGGTCTGAGAAATAGATCCTTTGCTACAAGTTGTGGCCATTGAAAGAGGAATGGAGCCTGCTAAATTTGCAGCCCTAAAGGAAAGAATCAGGGAAATGAATATATTTGGTTCTCCTGTCAGTTTATTCCAATAGCAGATGAACAGAAGCCATGGTGCAAGGAGACAGAGTCAAGCAATCAATAGAAGTCTGCCTTTCTAGCCCTAGGACAGGGAATGGAAAGGTAGAACAGTTTCTGAAGTGGCAAATGAAGAATAAGTTGTCCAATTATATCAAAGTGGTCCAGTTAACCTTCACATATTGATAGGATCAACCTTGGATGTGACATGTTCTTTCAAAGCCCTGTTTGTATTCATTGGATCATATGTTGTTTTTTATTTTTACAGTTGTATTTATGAGAAGGATTATCCAATAGTTGAGTCAATTTATGTTAGTTTCTTTTTTATTTTATTTTTTTTATTTTAGAGAGAGAGAGAGAGAATGAGTGGGAAAAAAGGACAGAGAGAGAGAGAGAATGAGTGGAAAAAAAGGACAGAGAGAGAGAGAGAGAGAGAGAGAGAGAGAGAGAGAGAGAGAGAGAATCTTAAGCAGGCTCCACACTCAGCATGGAGCTTAATGCAGAGCTGGATCCCATGACCCTGGGATCATGACCTCAGCCCAAATCAAGTCAGATGCTCAACCAACTGAGCCACCCAGACACCCATGTTAGTTTCTTCTTTTTATAGCTTTTGATATTCATTTTTTCTTATATATACTGGTTTTCTTATGCATATAATTTTGAATTGTTGCCAGGTAGCTCAGTCTTAAACTATAATAGTGATAATTACTACCCTTGTTTATAACTATGAATATGTTTAGCTTTTCAACATTGAATATTATGTGCCCTATCAATTTCAAGTAGATAGCTTTCAATAGCTATCAATAGAGTTTCAATAGGGTAAGCCATTTTTTTCTACTGATAATTTGATGAAATTGTTTTATATTTGAATTAAATAATGCTTTTAAATGTTAGAATTATATATAAAATGAAATCCATCAATATAGGTACATTGGAATATTATTATGATAACCTGATCCTAAATAGGAACTGTACACTCAATGGATTCAATGAAAAATGTTAGTAATTGTCAGCCATTAAATGTAAGTCAGCAAGATGACATAATAGGAGATTCCCTGCTGGTTCCCTCCACAGCAATAATAATTTGGCTGCTATCCATGGACAAAAGTGCTTTTGTAGGAGTGTTGGGATCTAGGTAGGAGGTTGTGAAACCCCAATGAAACCCAAGACTGAGGTGAGCCATTTTGAGAAGGCAGACCCAGGTGGCAGATTCACTGATGGTAGTTCTGGCTGTAGACCTAGAAGACCCATCCCTGTTTGGCTTTGGTTTTGTCACTAGCACCACCCACAAAGGGACCTGGGAGGAGTCATGCATGTATGTGCCACAGGAAACAGACCCAGACTCATTTCACAAGGCGAGAATTACCCTATACCAGATCTTGATAAGCACACTACACGAAAACTATAGTCCAATATCCTTGATGGACATAGATACAAAAAGCCTCAACAAAATATGAGCAAACCAAAGTCAACAGCACATATTAAGATCTACAGAACAATCTAGTGAGATTTTCCAGAGATGTAAGAATGCAAATAAATAAGTTGATAAACTGAATCAACGGAATGAAAGATAAAATCATATGATCGTCTCAATTGATACAGAAAACTATTTTGACAAAATTCGACATCCTTCCATGATAAAAACTCTCAACAAATTAGGTGTAGAAGGAATGTTCTTTCTCATAATGAAGGGCATATGTGAGAAGCCTACAGCTAAACTCTAAGATAAAAATATGTGAGATTTTCCTCTCAGATCAGGAACAATACAAAAGCACCCAGTCTCACCTCTTCTATTCAACTTCTTAGTTCACAACTTCTATTCAACAACTTAGAGTAGTTAGGCATGAAAAAGAAAAGACATCCAAACTGGAAAAGAAGTTAAATTGTCTGTTTGCAGATGAAATGATCTTATATATAGAAAACCCAAAAGACTCACCAAAAAGGTATTAAAATTAATATATTTAGTAAAATTTCAGGATTCAAAATTAACATACAAAAATCAGTTGCATCTGTATATACTAACAACTATCAAAAAGATCATAAGGAAACAACCCTATTACAACACCATCAAACAAACAAGCACTTAGAAATAAATTTAATCAAGGAAGTGAAAGACCTATATACCAAAAACTATATGACATTGATGAAGGTAATTAAAATAGAAATAAATATAAAATATCCTGAGTTCATAGATAGGAAGAAATAATATTGTAAAAATATCCATACTACTAAAATGATGTAGAGAGTCAATTCAGTTCCTTTCAGAATTCTGATGGTGTTTGACTCCAAATAGTCATGATATCTTGAGCAAGAACAAAGCTGGAGGCATCACACTTCCTGACTTCAACTTGTGTTACAAAAGTATAGTAATTAAAAGAACATGGTACTGGCATAAAAACAAATACAGAGACCAATAGAAAAGAATAGAGAGCCAGAAATAAAGCCACGTGTATAGGGTCATACCAAAAATATGCAGTGGAGAAAGGAGAGTCTAGCCTCTTCAATAATGGTGTTGGGAAAACTGGATAATTAGCATGCAAAAGAATGACATGTAACTTTTGCACAATACATGAAAATAAACTCAAAATTAAACCTTAAATGCAAGACTTAAAACTGTAAAACTTTTAGAAGAAAAGATAGGGAAAACGCTCCTTGACATTGGTCTTGGCAAGGATATGACAAGGATATGACACCTGAAGCACAGGCACCAAAGCATAAATAACAGGGAGGACTACATCAAGGTTAGAAAGCCTATCCACAGCAAAGAAACAATTATCATAGTGAAAAGGCAGCTTACAAAACTATAGAAAATGTTTGTAAAGCTTCTATCTGGTAAGGGGTTAATATCCAAAATACATAAGGTATTGCTAAACTTAATAGCAAAAACAAAAAAAGAAAAAAAAACAAAAAAAACCCCACCTGATTTTCAAAAGACCAAAGCACCTGAATAAATGATAATTTTCCAAAGAATACATACATGTGGCCAACAGGTATGTGAAAAGTTGCTCAACAACACAAATCATCATGGAAATGCAAATCAAAACCATAATGAGATGTCACCTCACACCTGTAACAGTGGCTGTTATCAAAAACATAAAAAACAAGTGTTTTCAAGGATGTTGAAAAAGCGAACCCTTTTGCACTATCAGTGAGAATGTAAATTGGTACAGCCATACTAGAAAACAGTGTGGAAGCATCTCAAAAAATTAAAAATAGAACTACTGTATGATCCGGAAATTCAACTTTTAGGAAATTTTTCCAAAGGAAACAAAAACAGTAACTTGAAAAGTTATCTGCACTCCCATGTTCACTGCGGCATTATTCACAATAGCCAGGTAATATACATAATTTTAAATAAAGGTAAGGGAATTTAAGAAAATGTTAGTAAACATTTTATGAAAATTCAAAAAATAATCACTCTAGGTTAAAATTATATTGTCCTCAGAAAAATATTAGCATTAAAGACAGATAGGCTAAACAACTGATTAAGTATGTATTTACTAGAATGATTATCCTGTTATACTATATAGCAACTTTCTGATGATCCATATTTTTAAAGATAATCAGTATTAATGGGGAGCTTTGCATTATACCATACTATGTTTTATTTATTCTAGAAATGTTTCTCTCAAAGGTAGTATGGCTCTTCAAAATGTCTCCTCCCACCACCTCCTTCCCATCTGCTACAATTTTATTATTTACCACAAACACCAAATATTGTGTAAGGACAAGGAAGTTTCTTTCTTTTTGTCTCATGATATTGAGTAATTATTTCTTTTATTGGCCAGAACCAGGTCATACACTTCCTGAAACAATCACTGTGAACAGGATAATAGAATATAATGGTGAGTTTAAGATAGTCATGGCCTATCCTTAGAGGTCAAGGTGGAGTAAACCCCTCCAAACTTTATGGATGAGAATGGGGAGGGGTGAATTTGCAAATGGAAAATTAAGATATTTTTGGACAAAAAAATACAGAAGTGAAAGCTATGAAGGACACTAAGTCACTTCCATCATACTTTTTCTAAACTCATCATATCCAAGTCTCCCCAACTATAGTTCCTCAGTTTCTTTAAAATACTAATGCTCATTCTCCATTTCTCTTTATGATTGGCCTTCCTTTTTAGTTGTCATAATCTCAGAGAGGACTTCCATATTCATTCTGTACTAACACCATGAATTATTAACAGAAGCTTGTATTGTTTCCTATAAACCATATGTCATAGTTTGCACAATTGTAAATTAACTCCACATCAGGCTTAAGTAAAAAGGTGTACACATACTTCTTTCTTGTTTTTTTTTTCCTACTAGAATAGGAATATTTCCTGTTAGAATATTTCCTACTAGAAAATATATTCCATGAGAGTGGGAACTTTGTCAATTTTTTTCACTACTAGAATTCCAGGACCAGATACAGTGTCAGATACATACCAGTTGATGATACTTTAGGTCTTTTTTGTGACTACAACAATAATAGTATATTGATATCTATAATTAACTATGGTGGAGTGAAGTGTAGAACTCATGTAAATCCATATTCTGGGAAAAGAAGAGTGACCAGAAGATATAGTTCACGAATACTAAAAACCTAAAAGTCAAGCAAGGAGACCAGATTCACAAATATAAAACAATTGGGAAATAATGCAAGGTGATACACAATCAGGTAGATTTGTGTACGTGAATATATTGATACTGGAATGGGTCTTACTGAATATTATCTAGTACAACCTCCACATTAAATAATTAAGAAAATGCACAAAAGCAGTAAATGACTTGACTTTATCCAGAATATGCTTTGCAATTAGGAGTTACTGTTGCAGAAAAGTCTTAATACTATAGTACGCAGATTAATTACAGGAATAGGCTGTTCATGTAGTAATCCATTTCAACTATAGGTATAGATACATATTAATAGATACATATTGAGTCAATTCAGTTTATATCTGGTGATACCAATTATTATATTTAGAGAAAATCATATAAAACTTTTTTATTACACAATTTACAGATACGTTAGTCCTTTTAGTAACACATCCCATATATGTAAGTACTTTAGTGTATACATATATGCTTCTGTGTATTTCTGGGTGGATTAAATCAATTTGATATCTTTATTTTAGCACAACCTCTATTACTCCATTTTAGCCACAGAATATTTTCTTACCCTGTCAATTAAAATCAGACCAAAATATGATTCATCTAACTCAAATCAAATTCACCTGAATCTCTGAAGATACTAAACTAAGAAATCTGATATTCAAAATCTATTTATTTTAATATGAGATTGACCCTAAGAGTCGCTACCTTAAATGTGTTACCTATCCATTCTCCTGATAATAAGAGGGGCCAGAGGAGTTGCTGATAATCATGGTCCTGTTCTAATATACTCCATGCTATTGCTCTGTTTGACATTCCAGCTTTGTTTCCCACTTCCCCCCAAAATTATCCTTACATCAAAACCAGGTCAGTTTGATCGTTTTCCACAAACTCAGTATGGTCATTTCTGTCCCAGTTTCTCTTTGCCAAGGGTCACTTTCTCCATGATTTTTTTTTTCTTTCTGTTTTTCTTATTGGCTGCTGCTCTCACTAGCAATTTTCAGTATTCTTTTCTCTAGGTACAATCTATGCAGCTGTATTCAATTTTCATATACAGAACAAATGTCTCCGTTGAAACTGAAGTGTTACAGCCATAGTGATCAATTGTGCATTTCAGAGTCATTCAAAGTTACAGAAAATAATTTATACCATAAACTCTTGCCTTCTTAAAGAGTGGCTCACCAATGCTTTTTTGTAGCCCAAGGATACCTTTGTATTAAACACAAACTTCCAATACCTACAGCATCAAGTTCTCTAACTGATCATTCCTCTAAAACAGGGCTACCTTTCAAATTGCCATTTTAACAGATGATTAAGATAAAAGGAGAATGAGAATAAAAGTTCCATACACAACAATTCTTTTTTCAACTACTTTGCTTGCTAAGCTTACCTTCCTAAGATTGTAGGCCTCCAGGGCAAGGGCTTGTCTTCTTTATGTCTTTTGTGTGACTACAACAAATGATAAATAATAACCAGTCTCACACATTGTAGCAGCATAGTGCATTTCAACAGTATAGGTTAAGCTTTTTTTTCAATATGTACACTTGACTTCATCCAGAATATACTCCCCTATCAAATTTTTTTTTCTGCTGTCTATCTTGTAACAAGCTATGTGGTAAAGTCAGGTAAATTTCTTTTTACACGGACCTGATGTGAAAACCTAAGAATTTGCAACAAAAACATGGCAGGGGTGGGGGGGGGGGGTTCCTCTTTTTAATTCCATTAGAATTCATTTATAGAGAAAAAAATACTTCCTTCTCATTTTCTTGGTTTAAAAAAATCCAGATTTTCTTCAACATATAAGTAAATTTGTAATTTGCATGGAATACACATATAGACTTTCAACATTTTACTCTACGTTAATTTAGAAAGTGCTGGTAAGGAATATGACCAGCACAAATTAGGGAACTGGTTATGGTAGAGTTTTATATTTATAGGTGTTCTTAACTTTCTTTATGCCTCATCTACCATTAGTGTTATTAATTGGCTGAAGAAAAAGAGAAACTTCATAAACAAAGTCATGTGGCTACCAGGTACACAAGGAAAAACTACTTATATATTGATAATAACTAGCTTAGAAAGATAGACGGAAGGAGTAAATAGTAATCCATCTGAATTGTGTGCTTCTCCTATAACCCCTTAGTTATAATGGATATAAATTAATAAATAGATACTAATTTCAACACAAAAAGTAGATGAAGATCATTTTAATACTGTCACCATTGCATTATCATTTGGTTTCCCTTTTATGATTTGTTCTCTTACAAATACTTTCTAACTATTTACCTATCCATTTATCATCTAATCATCTCTCTGAGTCATACATTAAACTGGGGAAAACAGTCTGCACTTGAATGAAATAGGCAGATCAGGAATGTCTGTCGTAGATTTTGTCATTGTATATATTTATATTGTCATGAAATTCTTAGTTTTTATAACATAGTTTAAATATTTTACATGAAATATTTGAAACATACTGTTCAAGATTTTGTGAGATATGTATCTCAAGAAGTTTAACATCTGAGACATGTCCTTCTGTCTAGGGCAATAATAATTTAGAAAAAAATAATTTCATAAGTGTGGCTTTAAAATTAGATATTTCCCATCACCCAGTTTTATCTGAATTCAGAAAATTATATTTTTCTGTTCATTAATGGGACACAATGAATGACAAAATGTACTGAAATTTATTTATTGTATTCTCATTTTTTAAAAAATGTTTATTTTTGAGAGAGAGAAGAGCATGAGTGGGGAGGGACAGAGGGAGAGGGGGAAAGAGGATATGAGAGCCCAATGAGGGGCTCAAACTCACAAACCATGAGACCATGACCTGAGCTGACATCAGATCCTTAGCAGACTGAGCGACCCAGGTGCCATGTATTCTCATTTCTTGAATAACCACTCTATTGTTCAGTGCATTTACAATATATTCTATTTAATATTGTTTTCCCCCTATTTTGGCTCATTATCACTTAGCTTGTTTTTAAAATGCTTTGCTTCAAAAACAAAGCAATACTGGTATACTGAAAAACAATAAACTGCTAAGGGTGTTGTGTGTTTATTTATTTTTGATTCTCAGAAGGCCATTGAAAGGTCTCCTTGTAGGAAAGCTACAGCTGTGGATTGTACTGTGCAGTTGTGAATCAAAGAGCACCAGAAAACCACACTCCAAACAAACCAATCAACAGTCATATTCTACGGTGCTGTTCTGATTTGATGACATTCTGCAACATGTGTTGTTTATTCCTTTCTGGCTTCTCTTTTTATTTTTTATTTATTTTATGTTTTAGTGAAGCATTTTTACCCACAATGGCAAACAAATTTTGTGCACAAAGAAAATAAAGTGAAAATCTGATGCTAGAAACTACAACACGGGCTTCCCAAGGCTTAAGTTGCCTTCAAGGAAACGCTTGAAGAAAAATGGACCATATGTATTAACACACAATTAGGAATGATGGAATCATTTGGTATTATTGATGGCAATATGAATTGTATTGCAGCTGGAGAGACATGTCCCTCATTTGTAGGAATGGTTACTTGAACAAACTATGGGCAGGAATATGTTGTGATGAAAGAATTTGAAGAAAATAGAATGACTTCCAGGATAAAAGCTTGGGATAAAATGCTGAATAAAACTGACTCCATTAGCAGTACAATTTCCAGGAATGGATGCTGATACTACAACAGATTTTTTTTTGATGTTCATAACGGACTAATAAGTGTAGGCTTCACAAATGTTAATTTCACATTCATTATTGAAAGAGTTGGTGAAAGCTAGAGATGTATGTAGATACCCTAGAGATGTGCTATGTTAAATATGTATGTATGTATATATTTGGGGTCATATAGTCAAATCTTCAATAGTTTAAAGTTCTAGGTGTAGTCACTCAGAGTGTAAATGATAATTCAATGCTTTTCTGATTAAATTCTCATTCTACGAATTGGTATAAAATTATGTTCTGATCATAAACTGAAATTTAAGAAAATGACTTTAGCTTGTCTTTATGGTAGGGTTTGTTGACCCAAACTATTTGATTCCTACCACTTTTTTTTTTAAATTGATAACCCAAGTTTGGGATGAGGCAAAGACTGGCTGAAGGCTTATTTCTGTTTTGTGAGATTCTATTTTGATGCAAGGGCAAAATTTTTCTCAGGAGGGAGAGAAAGAAAGACAGAGATTACAATATTTCAGGTGAAGTTACTGATTTCTCAACAGCAGAACTAGATTGCTCTAAAAGGCATTTTTAAGTATATGGTTAAAACTATTATGCTAATTTACAGTTAAAAGATGAGAGGAAAAGCACTAAAAAATTATTTTTACGTTTATTTATTTTTGATAGAGAGACAGAGCACAAGTGGGGGAGGGGTAGAGAGCAAAGGTGATACAGAATCCGAAGCAGGCCCAAGGTTCCGAGCTGTCAGCACAGCTCACAAACTGTGAGATCATGACCTGAGCCGGTCGGACACTTAACCAACTGAACCACCCAGCAGCCCCAAAAATTTTTCAATAGATCAGCTTGATTAACCTCATTAAGAGAAACCTCTTAATGGAAATTACTATCATATCTTGTTTGCAGCTATAAAATTTCTAGGTAAGTCAGGCTCTTTAACATTTCTGCTCAGAAGTATGGCCTTTGAATAGCAAATATTACCAAATCCAATTAATGACTAAAATCCTATAAAATATGCCTTCAAAACAGATGTTGAATGCTATGCACCTCACTACCTTGATGACAAACCACCAGGAAAAGTATGTGCCTATTCTTAGTATGACTATAAAAATAACTTCCTTACTGGCCACAAATCCTCTCTTCTTGACTACCTGTTAATCACTTAACAAGCTGTTCATGTTCAAAGAGTCTAACTTTCATTGACAATTCTTGTACTATAAATTTTAGTGTAATAGCATTACTCTTAGGGGAAATTCCAAGGCTCTTCCTTTTATCTCAGCATTTATTTCTCTATTTTTTTCCCTTTTTAATGTATACTCACAGTTGTAGGGATTTGAATGAGATCTTTTCACACACCATTCCCCTTACTGGAATAATTGCTTCTCTCCCAACTATCCACTCTTTCTTTAGTTAACTCATGATCATACTTTATGTCTGAGTTGAAATGGAATTTCTCAATGACCTTGTTCCCCAAAACTCACAGTACCATACATTCCATTTTATCACTCATCACAATAGTAAAGAATGAATTACAGTTAACCCTTGAACAAGGCAGGTGTTAGGGGTGCTGACCCCCCACACAGTCAAAAATTTACATATAACTTTTGACTCACCCCCCAAACTTAATTACTAATAGCCTACTATTGACTGGAAGCCTTATCAATAACATAAATATTTGATTAACATGTGTTTCATATGTTATATGTATTATATGCTGTATTCCTACAAAAAAGAAGCTAGACAAAAGAAAATGTTATTAAGAAAATCATAAGGAAGAGAAATACGTTTATATTACTGGAAAATTTGAATATAATTGGACCAACACAGTTCAAACCCATGTTGTTCAAGTGTCAAGTGTACTTGCATAACTATTGTTGATTAAAATATATTTTCCTTTTGGACTACATTCTCTTTTTCTCTTCTTTCCACCCCTGTATATGTGTGTATATTTTCTTATGTGCTGAGGAGATTATATATATAGTATACTATGTATACTGCGAGGTACATGGTCACATTATTGGCACTTAAGTGTTTGTTGAGTAAATAAATTAGTAATATTGAGCACTCACTGTAGACAGAAAGTACAAGAATCTTAATACTTTATGTTTTATATTGGTAGAGAATAACACAGATGAAATTTTGGAGTTTTGAGAAAATTCATTGTAATAGAAATTTCCTGAGATGATTTCACAATATAGAGACATAATAGGGAAAGCTGTGTTAATTTCCTATCTTTTTTTTATTGAAAAGGAACTATAAAATTAATGATAATAGTCATAACGTATTCAGTGTTAAACTGAACCATACAATGCACGTGTTCCTGTGTATATCATCTTTGATTTGGTTTGTTCAGATATTCCTGAAAAATAAAAGTTCCTACACTTCTAGAAAAAGATGGATTGCCTTATGATACAAGTAGCAATACAAACCAGTTTTAAGGCTGTTTATTCAATAAGCAAAAACTTTCCTTACTGAGGATACTTTTCCATACTGACCAATCAGTTCCAGCTCCTCATTTATCAGACTTACTCCAGTAGATATACTTCTGAGCGCCAACCAATTAGGAGTTAGCAACCAGCAACCAATTAGTCTTACCTGAGTAATCATGCTTCTACAGATTATATCATCCTTCTGTTGCTTTTGAAAGTCTACCAATCCCCAAGTCTTACACTTCCTAAAAAAATTGTATAAGATGAGCAATCTGGTCTACCTAGATTCAGAGAGACTATACTTAAATGGCATTACTCTTGCTTAATATAATAAGCAATAAATTTAGCTTCATCTTTTTATTTCAGATGTTGAGTAGTACTCTCATTATCCTTTGACTCTCCTATGCCACCTATTATTATATTCATTTTACAGAAAAGAAAAATGAGGATCAGAAGAGATAAGTGACTTAATTGAAGTTGCAGAGATAATAATGTATCACTATTGGAACATTGACCATACTAACTCTAAATATAATTCTTTAATCATAGTATGTTCATATGGGCATGCCTTTGATAAATGTACTTTATCTAGGATTTTTTAAAAAAATAATATCGTCATCAAGTCATTTAAAAGCTTGAATAGCAACAAAACAGAGGAAGATACAGAATAGAGGGAAATAACAAGAAAACATAAAAATATGAGGGGTGCCTCAGTAGCTCAGTTGGTTAAGCATCTGACTCCTGGTTTCAGTTCAGGTCATGATCTGATGGTTTGGGCCCTGCGTCAGCCTCTGCAATGACAAAGCAGAGCCTGCTTTGGAGTCGTTCCCTCTCTCTCTCTGCCCCTTCCCTCTGCCCCTCCTCACACTTTCTTTCTCTCAACATAGATAAATGAACTCTAAAATAAATAAATAAGTAAATGAAAACCATAAGATATTGAAATTAGAAATAAGTATACCCACCATAAAAATGAATATAAAGAATTAAGCTTATAAACTAAAAGTGAAATACTTTCAGTTTTTCCTAAGTAACATATGCGACCAAAAAATACTTATAAAAGACAAACTTGGGGCACCTGGGTGGCTTCAGTTGGTTAAGCATCCAATTTTGGCTCAGGTCATTATCTCACAGTTCGTGAATTCAAGCCCTGCTTTGAGCTCTGTGCTGACAGCTCAGAGCATGGAGCCTATTTCAGATTCTGTGTCTGTGTCTCTCTGCCCCTCCCTGCCCCTCTCTCTCTCAAAAATAAATAAATATTAAAAAGAAAAACAAAAGACAAACATGATGGGTTAAATAGATGATGAGGATTAAGGTGGGCACTTGTGATGAGCACCAGATGTTGTATGGAAGTGTTGGATCACTATATTGTACACCTGAAACTAATACGATATAGTATGTTAACTAATTGGAATTTAAATAGAAAAAATGGCAAAATAGGTATAGTTGTTGGACAGAATGAAAGAAAAAAATTAAAATATATAAAATTGAACAAATAAAATTCAAATGAATATTAATTGGAGATCATTAGACAATTTGTGTTGATATAAGTTACAAATCTCAATAAATAGTTATGAATATGAAAATTCAAAACATCACTAAAATATTTTTAAATCTTAGAAAACTGAAGAAACATTTAAGAAATTTTTATATGCTAATATGTGTGAAAATTGTACATTATTAATTAACTGATACTTTAATATGATATGCTTTCTGTAAATTATAAAGGAAAGAAAAAGGCATCTAGACAATATTTTTTACATAAGATAATGTGAGGGGCACCTGGGTGGCTCAGTCAGTTAAGAGTCTGACTGACTCTTGATTCAGCACAGGTCATGATCTCACGGTTTCTGAGACCCAGCCCCACATCAGGCTTTGTGCTGACAGTGCAGAGCTTGCTTAGGATTCTCTCTCTTACTCTCTCTTCTTCTTAAAGTAAATAAACATTTAAATTTTTTTAATTGGGATTTTAATAAACTTTTATTGGATAAATAGGGTTTTTTTCTACTCCATACACAATTCCAATAAAAGAAAACTGAATGTATATAAGAAAAGAATAAATCTGCAAGGATAGATGTATGAAGCAAACCAAGATGACTACAGATAAGAAATGTTAACCAAGTTTGCAACAAAAAAAATAGATGAACAAATAGCAAATGATACAGGGTTTATGTATATCTTCCACCTGACAAGGGCCTGAGTGGCTAGAGGATAGTCCAAGAATCTTACAGATTCCTTCCTCAGAATCCCTAAAAATGCATTGGATTTAGGGCCAATGCACCATTCTGAAAATCTAAGTGCAAGAGAGAGATGCTGGAAAAGGAATGTTTCAAAGTGTACGATGAGAATTGATAAACCCTGTCACTAGCTAACCAACGGAATGCCTTCCTCCACTCCTGTTGAAAAGAAATTTACTTCTTAGGAAGGGATAATCAGAGAAATTCTATCGTGGGGCCTACTAAATCCTGATGAAGATGAGGAGAGGTGCCTTATTTCATGAAACTCCTTTTTTTACACCTCAAACTCACTAAACACATTAGGCCAAACTCAGAGTTTGTCCAGTCCAAGAGGAAAAAACCTACAGATAGAGATTTTGGTATAGATGGAGATGAGAATGGCTCCTCCCTTTCAAGAGGCCTGATCTTATTGTGTACAGTAGATTTAAAGACCTGTCAGTTGACAAACTCTATTCATGCATCTGAGCTGTCTATCAGCTTTTTATGCTAATTTATAAGAATGAAAAAAATAATTTCAAAGAATCATCTGCTGTGGAAGGAACACCTCAAAAAAAGATTAAAACAGCAATAAAAAAGATGCAGAACTCCTTTGAATAACGTATGATAAGTATGGTCCTGCATATATCCAGATAATAAGAATAATTATATTATTAGAAACCTTACAGCACTGATTAAAACATACCTTTTATACCACACCAAAAGAGAAAGTTCATCAGTGTATCTTATATTTTCATACTGCATGAAAAATTCATTGCATAGATTACAGTCATTAAGGCCTATTGGACTGAAGTCTTAATAAAACATTTTCCCATTTTGACAAGTTCATGTTATTCATTATTGAATGATGTATCAGGATGTTTCTGTCAGGTTTGCTAGCAATATGTATTATTCTCATTTGCAGTCAATAACTTGACTGGCGGGCAACTCCCAGAGAGAGAGAGAGAGAGAGAGAGTAGGGATATTTAACTGCTTGTTTTGCCATGATACGTCATTTAACTTCATCTTTCAAGCTTTTAAAATATGTCACAGCACATAAAATGCCACAGAACAGTGGTTCATAATTAGCTTCCTATTTCCTTTTATTATTTTTGTTTTTATGAGAGGTAGTATTTCTTGCTACAGTATGTCATCCCAATACCTTGTAACTTGTTTAAGATTTTAAAAAGTGTTTTCTTTTCTACTTTAAGAGAGGGAGAGTGGGTGAGGTATATTTTCAACATAAGTAATAATCTCCAGACCCCAGAAATATCTTCCTGTAATTGACAAATGTTAAGTCATAACATTTATTTCCAACATACATTAAAGTCATGGTATTGTTAGGAAAAAACCTTTTTACAGATTTCACATATTGTTATAATGCAATGGGTGAATTGTGGTATTATTTCATTTTGCTTCCTCCATCTCTAACTTTGAACTCCACACTGAAAAATTCATATTTTGAAAACCAGATTAAAGTATTTTTCTTTAGGAATTTAATATCATAAAAAATGCAGTGTGCAAAATTTATTGCTTATAGGTCTGGGTTGATCACAGTTAATGGAGGCTTGGATTTCCATTAGAGGAATATATTATAAATTAAACTGCTTTGAATCATTTATATCTTAGTTCATTGAGAAAATCTTACTACAAAGTTTGAAGACACTCAGATGCAGATAGAAGGTATGCATAAACCAGTAAATATAAGGGTATAAATGAAAATGCATTGAGTTAGTAATATCTTAGTATTTCCATCAGTGCAACTTTATATAAATCATCATCTTTGTTCATCTACATGACTAATGTCTCACCTATGTCCTATCTTGGCCCCCTGTAGACCACCTTTCATGAGCAGTCATTTTTCTAATAGTTATAAGATCATATTACTTATTTCTTCGGACTTACCAATGGATTTCTGTTACAAATTAAGTAATAACTTTCCTTAATAATTTCCCATGGACTGCAAGGTCATACATGAAATGGATCTGGTTTCCATCTTTCATCCTCTCCCGTAGGCATGAAGCACATCTAGTTTGACCTTCATTTTGCTCTTATTTCACAATTTTTGTATTTGTTCTTCTTTCTGCATGGCTTTTTTCTTTGATCTTAGTATGTTTCCTTCAGCTTCATATTTCAAGTCACAATATACATGCCCCTGCTGTGAAGCTATACAATAGCTAATGAACTCTGTTGAAGCAAATCTATAACCTTGTATACTGCCATTATCAGCCAGTATCTCATGGAGAGTCACTGTTGCCTTTCCTCTGTTCATGAAATCTCATGTGAGTAAAATTAACAGACAGAACCTAAATGATATCCTGAATCCTAACACCAAAGAGGTAAGTATAGTGTTTTAGCTTTACAACTTCTCCTGCTGGAAAAAGAGGAATGAAAGCTGAAAGAGTCAATCCAAATCATATTGATATAGATAGGTATTTTTCATAGTTAAGTAGATTGACATATATTGTAGAATACTATAAAAAAAATAATGATGCTTGGCTATACACAAGGCTCTTAAAGACCAGGCCTATGGGAATCCTAGGAATATATTCAGGACAGTTCCTCCTTATTGGGTTCAGAAAGAGGTGAGTGATTGCTTTTCTGCATGACAAATTGCATTTTGTTTGCATTTTCAGAAGTACCCAAGGAGGATAAAACTCATCATTTGAATACTAGACAAAAATCCATTTTACTGGGATACCTTTGCCACTATTTCACTATATAAAAGTTCCTAAACATACTTCAAGATATTCTTGAGCTTCTCTTTTTTTATGAGGCATGCAGATGCCTAAGTAAACCCCTACAAAAATGTCTGTATATATCTCAGAAGTGCTCTCAAGGATTTAGGACATTTTAGTCATTCATTTAATCATTTCCTTTAACAGATTTTTATTGAGTACTCAACTTGACCGAGACACTGTGCTGGGCCCTGGGCACAGTCCATCAGTAAAACAGAAGAGTGAACTAACAAATTATATTCTGTAAGGTTAATGTCATTCCCTATATTTTCAGAAACAAGTAAATGAGCTATCACATTTAATGGGGATCAGGGAGATATGGGCAGGGAAAGAAATAGTCAACTTAGCTCAAGGACTTAAAGTTTACCTAGGAAGAATTAACATGAGATGTAATCTTTATGTCTTTAATTTTACTTCAGTCCTTAATGCATAGATTTCGTTATGTGATTAGATGAATGCACTTGTGTTTGGATGGTGGGCAGTGATGTGTTATATGGGTTCAGGGAAGGAAAAAAGCTGTTAAATTTCCTTAAGTTAATGTTAGTAAGTGATCTTTGGAAGAATATGATCCACAATATTTTTTTCTCAACTTTAAACTGGTCTATGTAAACTTATACCTTGTTATCTCCTCTCCAGATACCTATTCCTGATCAGTTTCTTTGTCTCTCTCGTCACCTGTGTAATCTTCTGCATTAAAATCCTTCTTTTCTAAACACTCAGAGTGGTTTATGTTTTAATAGTTGGGTCCTGACTGATACGGGCTCCAAAGTATTTGCACAACCTTTCTATTTATGTATGCTGTCAGGGTTCAGCAGTTTGTCTCTGAGGAAATATAGCTGAACACAGTGCATAATAACATAGCTGTACTCACTATCAGCTGCAAACTGTGAAAGCTTTGACATAGAACCCCACTCTGTACTTCAAAACATCTGGGTGTTTATTGATTCCAGCTGTGAAGAATACATTGCGACTCTGGCTCTTCATATGACCAGATGTGGACAATCAGTGTACAGACCGGGTATTGACTGATATATCAAATCTTCAATTGTTTCAGCATGACAGATAAGAACATGCCACATTAGATTATATCAAGACTTGAATTACAGCTTAGTAATTATGAAATCTACTTGGATAGCCTGTGGAAGCTCCGTTGTAGGTCTGGCAGAGCTGGAACACAACATAATGAAGGTCTTGGTCCTGCTGTAGTTTTATCAGGAGGGTGAGCAATAGTGATGATCTTGATGCTAATTGTGTGTGGATAGCCTAGGGAAATCCTAGTGAAACTATGGCAGCTATTTATAAATACAGATATATTTTGTGGAGATGCTGTGTCTGCATTTCTGCTGTAATGTCTTTAAGGATTGGGTTCCATATTTAACAACATACAGGTTGTCAAATGTCTATCTCTGGCCAAATTGCTTGCCCAGTCCTTGAACCCTGGACTACTAAAGGGTACCTGAAACCCATGCAGACATTGACTTGTATTCAAATTACTGTACCCTTTCAGTCTTGCTTTTCTCAAACCAAGTGCTTGCTAATGCATATTCCTCATGAACCTGTTTCACAATAGGTTATCTCTCTGTATTTTGGACCCTAACTCTGAATACTTTTCACTTCCCGCTATTGTCCGTAGTGTCCAGCTATAAACATGATTATGGAATAATGAACCCTGCCATATAATGTTATAATAAATGAACACATCTCTTTACTTTGAATAAGAGGAAATTTCTTAAAAAGTTTATTATTTGTCATAAATAATAGACTTTATTTATATTACCTCTACCATGAAACCTCTCTATCGGAGAACTATAACCCTGTTTGGTTAGCAAGATTTTAAATACAATATCCTTTCAACACACATGACGGCAGTTTTCAGCATATCATTTAAAGAAACAAAGCATTTGATTCTCAAGTGTTTTGTTTTATGAAATTTTTATTAATTAGTGTTTGTCTTCTTAAGGAAGAATTGGCACTTATTATTTTATATATTGTTTTTATTCTCAAAGTGGAGTCATATTATTTGTTTGGGAAATTTATTCTGCTCAACTTCAGTTGGACACCCTAGCTAGCATAGCTGTGACTATGGCAGTGTCCTGTATTACATTAGGATCTATCTTCCTCCAATTATGGAAATCATGCGGTGGCCCATCTCTCTTCCATTCCTAGCTTCTTATTGTTGGTCATGAACAATTTTATAAATGGCTGTTGCATTCTATGGAGAAAAATAAGCTTTAGTTCAGAACAAATCAGTGTTCCAGGTGTTACATAGTCACTGAGATTTCCTATATTCTACCTTCCCTTAGCTAGTTTCCTGAAGCATTCCTGTTTTTATTTTCTCTTTCAAACATATTAAGATTTGATAAATAAATCGATAGAAATATATCTGCTAAGCATAGTAAGGGCTACATAAGTTAAGAATAATGATAATAAACACAAAATAAAAACATGGTAATACATATCACCTAGCAAATTAATAAGTATTAAGTAATAATCATAATTGCCAGTCATAATGATGATATAGGAGTAAACTGATTGTTGATATACCTATAAATTTAAAAAAAGATCCTTTCTGAAAACCTTCCAAAAATCTGCATAAAATATTTTAGGGGCACCTGGGTGGCTCAGTTGATTAAGTGTCCAACTTTGGCTCAGGTCATGATCTCACGGTTCATGGGTTTGAGCCCTACATTGGGCTCTCTGCTGTCAGCATAGAACCAGCTTCAGATTCTCTGCCTCCCACCCCTCCCCCACTCGCATTCCCCCCCCCAATCTCTCTCAAAAATAAATAAACATTTAAAAAAATAAATTATTTAAAATTTCCAAATCCTTATTTTCACTAAAACCATATTAAAACATTTTAAGAAACACATAGTGGCACATTGTCAAATATATTGACAATAGCAAACCTATGAACTTCTGTAATGTTCGAATTAAAGTAATGTCCAAGTAAGCTAAAGCTGAACAACTCAAAGTGTAGTGCTCAGACAGGCAGCATGGATGTTATCTGGGATCACTCTACTCGAGACCCCCACTGAATCAGAATCTAGAGATGGGGCCCAGAATTCTGTGCTTTAATAAGATTTCTTGGAGACCTTTACACATGTTAAATTTGAGAAGCATTAAACTACAGTACATCTTAAAAATAACCACCTACCAAAATTAAGTAGTGAATTAATGTGTTTTACAAAGTCTATGCTGTACGTGCTACCAAGTAGTATGGTCCTGAGTTTGTAAAGAGACAAATGTATGCATAGAAAATCTTGGAAAAAATGGTGTTTCAGATGTATGTGGAAAAGATGGATACCTCAATCCAAGAGAAAAAAAAATTCTTATTTTGTAACAAAACAGCTTACAAAGTATTCTAACAAGTAGAGTTAATGTAAAATTTACAAACAAAAAAGATAAAAACTAGGAGGAAATAGACTTGTCATGAATTTGCCTTTACACACCCACACACATACATACATGCACAGAAAGGAAGAAGCCAATATAGTAGACCCTGATAAGATATGATTGAGCCAAAATACAGGTTTATATCATTCCATTCTGAAAACTCACTTTAAAATCATAGCAGTATAAATGAAAAGGAAAAGGAAAGAAGCTGATTATGAAGGCGAGAGATAAAAGAAAGGAGCCATAAAACTGATTAAGCCCCTGCTAAACATAGCTTAATGCAGATAATGACTATAAAATCTGGACCCCTTCAAAAATGGGTCCATATGAAGGATACGACACAGGTGAGTTTCTCATTTTTATGGTTTTTTGTTCTTGAGGCTTGTCTTTCTTCCTGCAGTGTGGTGAAGAGTACATTGTAAAAAGCAGTTTTTCTAGTTTGAAGAGCTAGACATTAGAGTTTGGAGAAGCACAGCACTAAAATGTGAAGAGGTAAAACTCAGAAAGGAAGGAGTCATAGAAGGTGAACCCTAAGCCTTGTGCAAAATTATCTTTAGTCACTGGGTAGGTATAGAATTCTGTATGAAGCAAACATATCTTTCACAAATGAAGGCAGAATAAAGATCCCTGAAGAGTAAAAATAAATAAATAAAAACTAAGAATTTGTCATTAGCAGATATAAAGTATAAGAAATGTTAAAGGAAGTTCTTCAGGTGAAGGTAAGTGATACCATACAGAAAATCTAATCTTCCAAAAATAAAACAAATGATTAGGAATGGTAAATACTATTAATGCACTGTATCAATAATATAAGGAATAAACATCAGTTTTACACTAGTGTTTTATGAACATGGAGGAGGAAGAAGGAACACTTCTCAATTCACTTTGGCCAAATCTGACATAATACTTCCAAAAAATAGAAATTAAAAAAATAAATAAGCAAATAAAGTACGAATGAATATTCCTTATGTCCATGCAATACATTCAGTAACTTTTTTTAATATTTATTTTTGAGAGAGAGAGAGAGAGAGAGAGAGAGAGAGAAATCACAGGTAGGAGAAGGGCAGAGAGAGAGAGAAAGAGATACACCCATGCACACACAATTGGAAGCAGGCTCCAGGCTCTGAGCTGTTAGCACAGAGCCTGATGGCTCAAACTCATGAACTGTGAGATCATGACCTGAGCCAAAGTCAGATGCCTAACCAACTGAGCCACCCAGGCGCACCTACATTTAGTAACTTATTAGCAAATCAAATCCTTATGTGGTAGGAATATAACATTTTTCTCAGAGATGCAAAGTTAATTTAACATCCAAAGAACAAAATTTATAATTTACTAAATTTACACAGTAAAGGAGAAAGCTTATACAATCATTTCCATACATGGAGAGAAAACATTTGACAGAATTTCATATCCATTCACAATAAAACACTCAATTTGATAAAGGGCATATACCAAAACTCTGCAGCTGACATCAGAATTAATGACAAAAATACCAAAAGCTTTCCCCCTAAGATCAGTAGTAGTATCGCAAGGGTGCCGCTTGTACTCAACTTTTTATTAGAGCTTCAAAAAAACTGCAGTAAGGCAATAAAAAGAAATGGAAGGCATAAAGATTGAAAAGGAAGAATTAAAATTATCTTAACTTAGAGATGACATCATTATACAAACAAAAAAATCTTAAGTAACCTATAAAATTACAAGCATACCTTGGAGATATTACAGGTTTGGTTCCAGATCATTGCAACTAAGTGAATATTTGCGATAAGGCAAGTGAAATGAAATTATCGATTTCCTAATGCATACAAAAGTTATGTTTACACTTCACTATAATCTGTTAAGTGTGCAATAGTATTTTGTCAAAAAACACAATGTATTTACCTCAATTTAAAATTACTCTGGAGTCTCCAGGAGGCTCAGTCTGTTGAGCATCCGACTCTGACTTGATTTCAGCTCAGGACATGATCTTGAGATTTGTGAGTTCTAGCCCTGTGTTGGGCTGTGCACTAACAGTGTGGTGCCTGCTTGGGATTCCCTTGGGATTCTCTCTCTCTCTTTCTCTCTCTGCCCTTATCACCCCTCAAAAATACATAAATATTTAAAAAATAAAATAATTTATTGCTAAAAAATGCTAATCAACATCTGAGCCTTCAATAAGTCATAATCTTTTTGCTGGTGAAGTGTCTTGCCATAAGGTTGATAATTTCTGACTGGTCAGGGTATTGGTTGCTAAAAGTTGGGGTGGTTATGGCAATTTCTTAAAAGAAGACACAATGAAGTTCGCCACATCAATTGATTTTTCCTTTCATGAACGAATTTTCTGTAGCAAGTGATAGTGTTTGATGGTATTTTATCTACAGTATAACTCCTTTCAAAATTGGAGTCAGTCCTCTGAAAACTGCCACTGCTTTGTCAATTATGTATATATCATATTTTAAGTCTTATTTCAACTGCCTTCACAGCATCGTTATCAGCAGTAAATTCTACCTCAAAAACCAGTTTATTTAGTCATCTGTAAGAGGCATAACTTCATCCCTTAAAATTTGATCATGACATTGCAGCAATCAGTCCCATTTTCAGGCTCACTTCTAATTCTAGTTCTCTTGTTATTTTCACCCCATCTGCAGTCACTTCCTCCAGTGGCAGCTTGAAGCCCTTTGAGTCATCCATGAGGGTCTTCAAACTCCTGTAAATGTGGATATTTTGACCTCTTTCCATGAATTGTGAATGATCATAATGGCTTTTAGAATGGTAAATTCTTACAAGAAGGCTTTCAATTTACCTTGCTCAGATCCACAGGGGAATCACTGTCTACGGCAGCAATAGTCATATGAGGTATATTACTTAAATAATAAGACCTAAAAGTTAAAATTATTCTTTGATCCATGGGCTGCAGGATGGATGTTGTATTAACAGACATGAAAACAACATTGATCACATTGTATATCTCCATCAGAGGTCTTGACTGACCAGATGCGTTGTCATTAAACAGTAATATTTGGAAAGAAATCTTTTTTTTTTTTAAGTGCTAGGTCTCAACAGTCAGCTTCAAATATTCAGAAAACCATATTGTAAACAGATGTGCTGTCATTCAGGCTTTGTTTTTCCATTTATAAAGCACAGACAGAATAGATTTAGCATAATTCCTAAGAACCCTAGGAGTTTTAGAATGGTAAATGAGCACTGACTTCAACTTAAAGTCACCAGCAGCATTAGCCCCAAACAAGAGAATTGGCCTGCCCTTTGAAGCTTTGGAGCCAGGCATTGACTTCTCCTAGCTATAAAAGTCCTAGATGGCATCATCTTCCTATAGAAGTCTGTTTTGTCCATATTGAAAATCTGTTGTTTAGCGTAGCCGCCTTTATTAATTATCTTAGATCATCTGGATAATTTGTTGTAGTTTCTGCATCTGCACTTGCTGCTTCACCTTGCACTATGATGTTATGGAGACAGTCAGTGTCTTTCCTTAAACCTTATGAACCAACCTCTCCTAGCTTTCAAACTTCTTCTGTAGCTTCATCACCTGTCGCAGCCTTTGCAGAATTGAAGAGAGTTAAGGCTTTTCTCTGGATTAGGCATTGGGTTAAAGAAATGTTGTGACTGATTTGATCTTCTATCAAAACCGCTAAAACTTTCTCCATGTCAGCAATAAGTCTGTTTGGCTTTGTTATCATTTGTGTGTTCATTGGACTAGCACTTTTTCCTTCAAGAACTTTACCTCTGAATTCACAACTTGGCTGTTTGATTTAAGAGGCCTAGATTTTGGCTCATCTCAGTTTTCCACATACCTTCCTCGCTAAGCTTCATCATTTCTATCTTTTGACTTACAGTGAGAGATGTGTAACTTCACTTGAACACTTAAAGGCCACTGCAGAGTTATTCATTGGCCTAATTTTAATATTGTTGTACATCATGGAATAGAGAGTAGACCAAGAAGGAGAGAGGGGAACAGCCAGTTGGTGAAGCAGTCAGAAGATTAAGTTTGCTTTCTGCCCAGAACAATTACAATTGTAACATCAAAGATCACTGATTATAGATCACCATAACAAAGTTAATAATAATTAAACATTTTGAAATATTTTGAGAATTAGTAAAATGTGACACAGACATGAAGTGAGTAAATGCTGTTGGAAAAATGATGCCAATAGACTCGCATGATGCAAGATTGTCACAAACCTTCAATTTGTTAAAAACACAATATCTGAAAGTTCAATAAATCAAAGTATGTCTACATTAGAACTAATATGTGAATTTAGCAAGATTGCAGAATGGAGGTCTACATTAAAAATATAAATTTATATATACTATCAGTAAGTGATTGTAAAGTAAAATATATTATAGTACCATCAAATCCCAAGATAGAAATAAATTTAACAAGAGATGTTCACAACTTATACACTGAAAGTTATAAGACATTGCTGATAGAAACTGGGTAAATCCTAAATAAATAAATGGAAAGATATATCATGATCACAGATCAGAAGGCTCAATATTGTTAAGATGTCAGTTTGCTGAAATTGATTTACAGATTCAATGTATTCCCCAGAGGCTTTTTAAAGAAACTGACATACTGAGCCTAAATTTTATGTGATATGCAAAGGAAGTAGAAGAGACAATATTAAGAAAGAAACAAAGTTGGATGAATTTACCACCTGATTTCAAGACTTACCATAAATCTTCAGTGAAAAAGACAACATGATATTGGCATAAGGAATGACAAATATATGAGTGGAACAAGATAGGCCATAAGTAGACCAGCATTTATACAGTTATTTGATTTTTATCAGAGATGTCAAAGCAAACCACATAATATGATTGGGATCATGTTTTGATTTGCATTTTTTATATTTGGAAACATTTAAAGCTCGAAAATATCAAATGTTGCAAGAACATGGTAAAATAGTTGCTATATCACTCTAATGGTAGAGTGAATTAGTATAGTCAATTTGGAAAACAATTGGTGTTATACAGAGAAAATAATAGAAATATCTGGCATGATATACGGTAAACATATGACAGTGATTTCTTCTGAAGATGAAGAAAGTGAAAAGACACTTGTCAGTGGTAGAGGAAATGTTCCAAAGGGACTCACTTTATCTGTTCTATGCAACTGTTTGTAAAGGAGAAAGTATGCATATATTAGAATATTTAAAATATATGTATATTAAAGATAGATTAGAAATACATATTGGATTGGTTATTCTATTAAAATAAATATGAATGTTTGTTGACTATTGGTACTTTTCTGTATTTCTGTGTTTTAAATAGTACACCACACAAGACCTGCAATTGCTGCAGTCAGTTCTCACGAAGAATACATCCCGTCTTGTTCCTAACTTCCTCTGGTCTTAGTCCATTTCTCAGATGCAGGAGCTTTGCCCAATCCCTAAGTGTCAATACTTGATTCTCGGGTCTCTCGCTCCATGTAAACATTCTAATCCTATTTCAAAAATGGATTTACCCTAATCCTTTTATTATCAGGCATTTAATAACCTGGAATATCCCTCCATAGGAGTTTGTCTTTGCAAAGGACTTGCTCTATAGCCAGCAGTTAGTCCAGCTCATGTGTCTTCTCCTTTTCCTTTAATTTGCACAGCATCTCAAGAGTGGGGTCGTTTTATCCCTTCATGATGGTTAATGATTTATCATTTCTCTGTATCAGTCCAGTCCTGTGATAACTAAGCTCCAGTGTGTTTTATCCAAACTACATATGATGCACAGATAGGACCAATCTGCCTTTGGAAACTGTAGTATTTGGTCACCCCCTGACTAAATCCTGAGCTTTAGGTATTTAGTTGAATCTTGGTGGCACTGCTGCCCCTGATTGGTTGTTGTGAACATTCAGGATAGGGTTTTCTTGTGGATAGGACCTGGTCTTGGGTTTAAATGACTGAAGTCTTCCTTCAGCTTTATCATCTCACATATGGACCTATTTCCTTTTTTCAGATTCAATCATTTTTACTGCACTAAGAATTGTTGAGACTTTCCTAACCTACACAATGGAATAAACTGCAATTTATTGTTCCTTTTAAAAGAATCTAATTATATATTATACCATCCTCATAATTAGACACATTACAGACATGCTTAAGAAAAATGGATCTCTCCCCTGAGTCACCATGCTGCATTACCACTGGTCATTGTGCCTAATGCTCTCTATATTGCACCCTGCTGTATAGCAGAATTGTCACTTTCTGTGTATCAAAGATTCTCTAATGACTGCAGATTTCTCAGCTCCTATGGTTGCATATTCTCAGTATTGACACATTCACTTTCTTTTCTTATAATGCATTTTTATACATAAAAATACTCTTTTTGCTAACAGGCATTGAAACCCAATGCAGTCACTATCTGTCTAATGATTTTCAAAAATGCCTGCCCCCTATTATTTTAGAAATAAAATAATATTCTCTGTTCTCTCTGTGTGCTTCTCTGATGATTTTCCTTTTCCTCTGAGCTCTGCTCTGGATTGGAAAGGTTATCCAAGTACTGGTTATATTTTAGGAAAAGAAAAACTTCCTCATTTAGAAATTTCAGAGTCACCATTGTTGAATGAAATGTGATTGATTAGATGGTAATAGTATTTGTTACAGAATTAAGCATACTTTGCCTAGCTTAAGCAGCCTATGGTTTTATAGTTTAACATGATTTGTTGAGTTTAACATGTTCTGTTAAACAAATCCTACCAGTGCCCTTCAACTTATTAAAATTCTAACCATTCTTTAATTTACAAGTTTAAATTATACTCCATGGAAATCTTCCTGATCCTCCTTTGGCATTAACTGATCTTTCCCATGTACTTCCATAAAATGTTATTTTTCTGTGTTAGTAAAAGTACTTCCTTCTGTACATATGGAATTAATGGTTAGTTGTTTGTGTGTGTGTGTGTGTGTGTGTGTGTGTGTGTGTGTGTGTGTATATATATATATATTTAAGTCTCCAATCGAGAGCTCTCTTTATGACAGGAATACTCATGTCATCTCTCTGAGAATGTAACACATTGAAAATAGTTGATATTAAAAATATATTTGTAAGCTGGGGCGCCTGGGTGGCTCATTTGGTTTAGCGTCTGACTTCGGTTCACGTCATGATCTCATGATCTCACAGGTCATGAGTTCGAGCCCCACATCAGGCCCTGTGCTGACAGCTCAGAGCCTGGAGCCTGCTTTGGATTCTGTGTCTCCCTCTCTCTCTGCCCCTCCCCGACTTGTGCTCTGTCTCTCTCTCTCTCTTTCTCTCAAAAATAAACATTAAAAAATTAATATATATATGTATATATATATATATATATATATATATATTTAGAAGCTCATCTTTTAAATATTTAAAATATAAGTATAAAATAAAGTCAGACATTTTAAGTGTAGAGCTAGGTTAATTTTCAAAATTAAAACTGAGATGAGTAATAATAAATACCAGAACCACAGAGACCTCCTTCTTATTCTTCTTAATCAATAACATCATTATATATTAGTTTTGTCTTTTTTTTTAACTCATATCATGAAACCACAAAGTATTTATTTCTTTGTATCTGGTTTTTTCATTCAACATATTTCTGTGAAATTCCTAATTCTTGTTGCTTATAGTAAGAGTTCATTTTATTCTATTGAAGTATACAATTTCACTGTTTGAATATTCCATGTTATATTTATTAATTTTACTCTTGATTAACCTTCGATTTGTCTTGAGGGCTTGGTTGTTTTGTACACATACACTCTGAAGTCAGTTGAATGCATGTCTATGACTTGCTGATATAAAATATTCATGTGTATATGTTAAGCTTTGGAAACTTACTGGTCTAAAGTTTGTCCAACTCAGTGTATACACTTATCTGATCTGTATATGGTTCAAGATATTTCTGAATGTCTTGCATACTTTTGTCCCAGTATAATTTGTGGAAATAAAATATATATTGCTAAACTTTTTAGCTTCATAAATATAGAAAAATGCTATTGCGTACTTCATAATACTAACTAAATTTGATACATTTTACTTAAATCTGGTCTATTTTGTCTCATTTATTTATTTTACTGAAACTAATATAACATCTAGCATCACAAAAAGAAATATCATTATGACCCTCTCCTATGATTCGCTTCCACAAAAGCAGGCACTTACCACATTAATATTCAGGTCTGGTATAAGTCTTAGTGAATCTCTCAATCCATATCATTATTTTGTTCATACCAACACTCTTGAAATGGACTTGACAGATAATACTAAGAAAGACAAAAGAATAGATTTGTTTATGTAGAGATTATTTTAAGCTTGCTGGAAGCAGCAGAAAAATCTCAGGGGAGGAAATAAGAAGCAGTCAGGCAATCTGTGTGCCTCTCATCTTCCAGCAGTTCCTAGAGGTTACATATAAGAAGATTAGGAAGCAAAACAGAATTATCATAGAACAGCTTTCTAATGAAAACAAGTTTACCATGTTTGATTGCTTATATTTGTCATCACTTTTTGACAACAGCATAATATGGAGAGATGATTGAATACAATAGAATTATTTACTATATAAATAATTTGCTTGAACAGTTTGGTTACTGAGACACAGATAATATTTCCATCACAGTTTTAAATTACTATTTTAGTGCTTAAACCTAATTTAAAAATGAAAGGAAAATAAATAAGACATTGCCCTTAATAAATGAAGAATATTGTCACTTAGTTTTGTATAAATATCTGACATATGAAGTATGCAATGCCTAACCTTATATATGCTTAGCATCAATAACACTTTTTCTGTCTACCTATATTACAGTCTGTACAATGTTTTTCAAAATATTCCTTATTTCCATTGATAGCACAAATAAATATGTGAGCAATAAATAATTGTATAATGAGTGACTGCAAAGAAAGAATCAGTGATGTCTATCAATATTTAGGTGCAGTGGGGACTCAGAAGTATAGCTATTTAATCTGTTGTGCGGGATTCCATTGTCAAGTTAGTAAATCTGAGAATCCCTTTTCCTGTATGACACTGGGATAAAGAGAGCCAGAAAATAATGTGCATGGGATTTGGGCAGTGAAGAAAAACTTTCTGCTGTGGTCAGATTGTGATGACAATGGGTGCCCTCCTGTCTTCTTGCTCTTCAGCTTTTTGTCCACCTCTTCCCTGTGGGTCATCTCTGATGTACAACAGCATCCCACACACGCACAAGCAGGCACTAGGCAGTGGTAATTATACAGAGAAAGCAGAGTCCAATGAATCACTGAAAAAGCTCCCCCTTTGCAATCTGACTTAGACAACCACACGTAGTTAGTTGGTTTCCAGCATGTTCCTGGCTTTTCACCCTGGCAAGTGCTGCTGGACAGTTGATGACGTTGATTCCCCAACTCCATCCCGCAATCCTTCCAGGTCTTCTCTTCCTGAGATCTTCCTACATTTACATATGGCCACTTCCTATAATGAATACTTTTCCCCATACTACTCAGAAAGTTTATGTTTCCCTGATGAAGGACATAACTAATGGGTCAGTATTCAGTGGTTTATATTCTGTTGCTGTGTCAAGACTGGCATGATTAGTAACATTAAGACATGTAATTGAGAGCAGAATTCAATGATGTTTTATTAAAAAAATTAGGAGAAGTCAGTGAGGTTTTGAATAGTCATGGAAAGCTGAAAGGAGAAAGTGACACTTTATTTGGGTATTTAATGATAAAGGGTGGAGGGATAAGGAGTCCAAAAAGGACAATACAGGAGTAGGAAAAAATGACAAAAAGCATACATAGAGTAATGAATAGAGAATATACATAAGAAGGGAAATACCATGGGGCACCTGGGTGGCTCAGTCGGTTAGGCGTCCAACTTCAGGTCATGATCTCACTGTTTGTGGATTTGAGCCGCACGTTGGGCTCTGTGCTGACAGCTCAGAGCCTGGAGCCTCCTTTGGATTATCTGACTCCTCTCTCTCTGCCCCTTATCTACTCAATGCTGTGTCTCTCTCTCTTTCAAACATAAACATTAAAAAAATTTTAATTAAAAAAAAGAAGGCAAATACCATACGATTCTGCTTATATGTAGATCTAAACAATGACAACAAAAAGAATAAAAACAAACAAAAGTAGAATCAGGCCTATAAAAACAGAGGACAAACTGATAGTTGCTAGAGGAGAGAGAGGTGGGTCGAATGGGCTAAATGGGTGAAGAGGAGTGGGAGATACAGGCTTCCAGTTATGGAATAAATTAGTCATGGGAATAAAAGGCACAGCATTGGAATATAGTCAGTGATACTGTAGTAGGGTTGTATGGTGACAGATGGTAGCTATACTTGTGGTGAGCACAGCATAATGCATGAAATTGTTGAAGCACTATGTTATATATATGAAAGGAATGTAACATTGTGTGTCAACTGTACTCAAATAAAAAAATTAAAAGAAGGCAAAAAGATAAAATTAAACTTTGTTTTATGTTTTGGACAAACAAGCTTAAGAGGAGCTCAGCAATCAGGAAAATTGTTGAATTTTTTGATAGGTTCTTATATAGACAGAAAGGCCAGTGTGTTGTTCAGTATACATGGGCTTTTCAGTACAGTCTATTTCCAGCTGCCACAGAGACAGACTACTTCCTAAAAACTATCTCTGTGAGCCCCTTCTTCTGTCTCTGTTAGATAAATCTACTCCATCAGATCCTTACTCAAGCTCCTTTTGTGGCATATAAGGGATATAATATTTGTACCTCAGACTCTACATCTCTTCTTAAAATTGTTTTTCTGGGGTGCCTGGGTGGCTCAGTCGGTTAAGCATCTGACTCTTGATTTTGGCTCTGGTCATGATCCCAGGGTCATGAGATCGAGCCTTGTGTCAGGCTCCATGCTGGGTGTGGAACCTGCTTGAGAGTCTCTCTCTCCCTCTCCCTCTACCCGTCCTACCCTCTCTTGGCCTCATATAAAGAAAAAAGAAAATGTTTCTCTGTTGGTTTTTCTATGAGCTCTGCTCTTCCTGTTTCCTTTTTGCTCTCAGGTCTCTTCATCCTTCTTTCCACCTCAATATGCATTGACTTCTGCCTGATCTCAGTCATTTATGATATTCTATAAAAATTTGGGGATCTACAGATTGTACTCACCTCATAGTTTGACTAGATATAAAGTGTGCAAGGAGATAGATATAATATATGTAATTATTTAAAGCCTCTTATTTTCTTTAGAACAGACAATTATTGGTATATTTAGCCACATTCAACTGGAAGTGACAGCATAATTTTTTAATCCTAGTTCTTTCTCACAGATAGTAGGTTCTGAAATCTACATAATGTGTTGTTCAATTATCAGTGCCCAGTGTGCAGCTGTTACTAAGTATTGACTTCATCTGGATACATTAAAAGAACCTTCAGTGTACCTTTTGAATTATCCTCTATAGTAAGCTATGAAAGAAGGGTTTTTTTTTCCTTTTAGAATTAAACAGATTGAACCTATGCCTTCAGCATTTTTTCTTGATTTAGCTAGTCTCTTATCTTACAATACATTATTAGAACAGCTATGTACCTGATCTATGGTGTAACCACTATTAATTTCTATTCCTAATATTTTCAGAACTATTGGAGATATTTACAGTTTCCACTTTTCATTCCCCATTCCCTACTAACAGCAGAGTAAATTAGAAATCCATATTGTACAATACAATATATACTTAAGGGAATATTCATCAAATACACTAATATGTTGATATCTTCTTACCAAATTTAATTTAAAAGTCAACCACCTGGAAAATCCACTCTTTTTCTCTATTACTGGTATCTTTTTATACCTCATTCTATAATTTACCATTAATCTTTCTATTTACAAATACGACTAAAGACATATTATCAGACTTAATTTATGACAGTTATAATAATTCTCATTACAGTGCTCACATTTTACCCATCTGGCCAATGACATATATTTAAAATGGTTCAACTATCATTTAAGCACTCTTGGACAGAAAATTAAGTAAAATAGATTATGTAACCATTTATACTTGATAAAGCCAATAGAGAGTCAATATGAGCTTACCCTAAGATACAAGAACATATTTAAGTACGTTGTCTTAATTTCCAGCAATATAACAAAGATATCATCTGCTAATCATCAATAATAGATTAACCAAGATAATTTAATCATTCTTTCACCAAACCATTATGAGAATTCACAATATGTAGGGAGGATACAAGTCCTGGGGACACCAGATGAAAAGGTCTTATCTCTGTGCATCCATGATCTTACTGTCTATGAGCAGACTGGTAATAAGTGAATGTAAGCCAATGTGACATGTAATAGGAGAGTAATGGGGGTGAGGAGGCATCGCCATTTTCCCCAAGAAATATCATTTAATTTAGTTGATTGTGTTTTGTTTTCTGAAAATACAGGAGAAGAGCCTCTCAGGATGAAAGAGTGAGTCTTAACATAGTAAGTACAAATGTATGTCAAGCAAGAGGAAACATTCATCAAAGTATGTGTATGTGAAAATAATGAGAGAATCGGTGAATTGGAAAGTCTTGGTGTGTTGCGTACAGTCATCTGGGGATGAGAAGGAGCAGAGTATTGGTTAAATAGGTATTTTACTTGAAGTAATATTGTAGAGTACTTAAAATTGTTTTTACTAGAGTTATATCTACGTCAAGTCTGAGCACCTTTTTTTTTTTGGAATCTCAGGAAAGTTACACCCTCAAAAAGTAGTTTCTTCTCTGTAAAATGAGAGAATCATAATGTTTTCTTCATATTATTTTTGGAAGATTAAATGAGATAATAATTTATTAGCACAGGGTCCACACTGTGACTAATGGTTGTTATTAATATTGTTACTTCCATACACTACGCATTCTGTTTATCTTAGGCCTCGAGATAATAAATGGTCGTGAAGTTTTGTATTTAATATTTTGGACTGTCTTCACCCATTCAGACTAATTTTAAAAGTTCCAAATTTAGTGAACAAGTCATTAAACACTAAACTCTATTTGAAATAATAAAATGTTTGCCTTAATGGAATTTCCTCTTAATAGGGTACATGAACACAACTACACTTTCACAAAAATCACTGGTTGAAAGTGAAGGAAGGTTCACAAATTTTAAAATCTACATATGTTTTATTTTTTTTTAATATTTAACAAACATTTGTGATGCATAGAAATAGAGCCAATAGGCGTTTATTTAGCCAGTCTCCTATATTTTACACTCTTTTATTCCCCGCTTTTGGATATTAACTTCTCAGCAATATGGTTGCAGTAACTATGGGGCCTGTATAAACTCAGAACAATGCAATAGTCTCAATATACAGATTCATATCCATAAGCAGAAACTTGAAGGTAACTACTGTGTCACAGCATGTGAAACATTTTTTACAACATAGTGATACACATCAATCTCTTTTTAAATAGCCAACAGTAACCACTAAAACCAGCATGCAATCATTCTTTGAAATCCTCTTTGGAAGCAAAAGTGCCTTGGTTTCCACTAACCTATACCTCCTCATTACATTTTAGTACTGTAGGTTATGCATCAACACACTTAATTTCTTTTTTGATTTTTAATCAGGTAACCAAGGACTAATTTACTAATGATTCCAGAATGCCTTTTTTTATTTATGGTTTGGGGCTATTTGCATGGCAGTCATTTAGCAAATTAATGTAGATGCAAAGCAAAAATTTTACAGATGTTTGTTACAATCACGCTGTCATCTCATACTTAAAATGCTAATCTATTGACATCTACTCATTAGAGATGAGCTCCACTTACTTTGTAACATTAGTGTTTTATAACCTGGGGTGTTTTGAAGTAGGCTAAACATCATAGTTTTAACCATCCCACTAAGAATGTATTTTTAAAGGGTAAATGCATTTTATTCTTTAATACTTTAGAATTATTCTTATTTAATTATTTAAAGGGTATTTTTAAAGGGTAAATGCATTTTATTCTTTAATACTTTAGAATTATTCCTCCTCAAACCAACATTATATACTCTTCTATTAACTCTTTGCACACTGCTCAGTACTATGTGTTTATGTTAATTTCGTTTCAAGTGGTATAAATTTGACTAGCATCAGAAAAATGGGTCCTACATTGGCAGACAAAATTCTAGGGGCCTCAATAGGTAAATAGGTAAACAAGGTGAAAGATATGTAGCAGGTGCAGAAATGTCCAGGATTAAGACCAAGTGTCACCAGAATCTCTCTGTCTCTGGAATTTGTCTATGTAAGCAAGTTTTATTCTCCCTGGGGTTTTGATTTTGTTGTTGTTATCAATATTCTTAGGAGATGACTCATGACCCCAAACTAGAGCAAATGCAGACCCCTGGACCAATCAATTGGGATGAGGGGGGAAGATGATAAAAAATACCGTGGCTCATCCTGGAGCACTGAGAATGAAGTGGGAGTGTGGGAAAGAAAGCAGAGAGGCTGTGCTACCAGAAAATCCACAGAACTCGATAAATGTGAAGGACTAAGTTCCTCATTTTTATATATGATGTTGAGATGCAAATGTCTCAGAATGATGCAGTGCTTTTATTTTCAAAATTGTCTTATTTTAAAAGTAATACATGATAAATGTTATTAAAATTCATTGCTTGTGTATTTTCTATCAGGCATTATATCATATATATTCCAAATTGTATGTATATGTATATGTATATGTATATGTATATGTATATGTATACGTATATGTATATGTATATACACACACACACATATACACAAATGTATACACACACACATATATATATATATACACACATATGTATACACACACAGACATATATATATATATATATATATATATATATATATATACACACACACATATGTAGCTACATAATTTCAACTGTATATAGTAAGGGGATAAATATGTTCAAACTGCACTCTTTCACTGCTTTTATAAGGTAATTAAAATTTTGAATTTACATAAATATGTAATATGTTTATATATCTTTTATTTCTTAGACTTGCCTTTATATTCTTTAGCCTGCCTGACTTGAGTCTAGCCAAAGGAGATGTGTAGATCAACATGGGGGAAGATGGTAAAGATGATGAATTTAGCACTCAGGTAAATTGATGTGAAGAAAATTTTAATTTTATTTTTTTAAGTTTATTTATTTATTTTGAGAAAGAGACTGGGGGAGGGGCAGAGAGAGAAGGAGACAGAGAATCCCAAGCAGGCTCTATCCTATCATCACAGAGCCCAATGCAGGGCTTGATCCCACAACTGTGAGATCATGACCTGAGCCAAAATCAAGAGTCAGATGCTTAACTGACTTAGCCACCCAGGCACTCCTAAAATTTTAAATTTAAAATTAGGCAAAAAAAGAAAAAAATCTACATTGATTCTTTTGAACATTTGAATATTATTGTATGTTTAGCATTTGTTTGTTTATCTCCTTTTGGACAGCCGTTATGGACAAATTCCTACAGTAACACAGAAGTACCATATTGGTCTCTCTACTTTCTTTATTTCTGACTAAACTTCCTGAAGCTATTGTTTGCATATGTTACCCTGTCTTCACCCTGAAGACTTTAGCAATTCTAAATGGAGTTTAAGTTAAAACCCAGAACTCGTTAGCTTGACATTGTATAACCTATACAAACTTGTTTCTTTTCCATACTATATTCCATACTTTTCTTTCAGCTATATCACCCATTCCTACTTAAACTAATCAACATTTCAGGCCAAGAAACTGTTTTTCTCCAAATGCATAATGCACATTATTGCTTTTATAGAATACAATAATGCCGAGAAGTTAAACTGGCTCTTGCATTAGACAGTGCAAGGTTCAAGTCAGATTTGGGCACTTACTATGAAAACTTTGCCAATTTACTTGACCTCTCTATGCCCTTTTCTCCCTTATCTGTTATGAAAATGAAAATAATAAAAGCATCTACTTGGTAAAATCGGAAAAATTAAATGGATCAGGCAAAATGCTGACGTGTTGGTTTCTCCTCCTCCTCGTCTTCATCCTCTTGCCACTTCTTTCCTATGTTGTTCATCGTTACATGTCTGCTGACCTCTGCTGGGAAAACTATAAAGTAAAATAAATTAGTACCTCTCCAAATTCATCATAAGAAAGTTCAGTTTGGTGCTCAACACATGCACTACACCTTGCCTGTAATAGCAATTATACGCTTTGTCCTCTATTCTTAAAAATATCTGCACCCCTTCCAACTCTTTCACTTTTAGTGATTGGCTTTTAACACTGAAGAAACAGAGGTCTCTAAATGTTGTCTCCAAATATAAACAAACAAGCACACAAACAAAAGCCATACCAGCATATGTACTCATTACCAGTTTAAATGGAGAAAACATTTCTCTTCCTGTCAATCCCTCCCCTCTTCTCTGGATCTCACTGCACTATCCCAACATTCAAAGGGAATATAAGATGAATGGTCCTCCTTTTCTCTTGTATCTACAAATTCTCCTAATGTCATCTCATCAGCGCAGGACGTTGCTCTAGTTTTTCTCTTTAAAAAAAGTGAAAAACATAAATTCCCTAAACAAGTCTTAAAATATTCTAAGTCCCTTAGTAATATCACCTTAATTTTTTCTTTCAGAAATATACTGTATATATTTTTCTACACTTTGTACACATAGATTTTTTTTCCAGTTTCCTCTCAAACCATTTTGATCTAGATTCTGCCTAAACTACTCTACTGAGATGGCTCTCACAAGGTAGGTTAATAGTGACTATGTTTCCATAGTGTGTTGACAGTTTTGTGCTTCTCCTAATGTCAAAAGCAATCAATAGATGAACACTTCCTCCCTGAGCTGATATCTGTGACATCACACCTTCCCAGGTTTCTCCTCCCTCTCTGTCATCCCAACACAGTCTTCATTTTGTACTTTTCTAAAATATTTCAAAGGTCTTGTCCTTTTTGAGATATGGTATTTCATTAATTAGCAACCATTCATATGGCTTTAAGTGTTACAATATGCTGATAGCTTCATGCCAGACCTATTTCCATAATCCCATACCTGTACACACAACTGAGAATTGACATCTTCTTTTGGAGGTGCTGGGGAACAAGAATTCCTCTAAAAGGTACTTCTAGCTGGATCAGAATCAAATTGACATAAGACAGATGAACAGGAGAAAATAAAATTTAATAGCATATGTACAGGGAATCCACACAGACATAGAAATTGCAAAGACAGAGAGGCAAAATGAAGTTTATATGCCATTCTGAACTAAGGAGAAGAGAGTAGGAGTCAGGGATTTCAAAGGGAAGGAATGCAATTCACAGAAAGTTGAAAAAGAGTAAATGTTTGGTAAACAACTGTTTGCCTTGCCATATAGATGGATTACTCAGATAATATTTATATTTGGTAATAATCCTTATTCTGAAAAGACCCCCCAATTTAGATTCTTCTATGTAGTTAAAGGAAGGACAGAAGTTTCTCTGGAGTCCATAGGATCTTTATTGTGTTTGGCTCAAAATAATCCCTATGCCAAAATGGCCCATATTGGGACCCTGGGCCCCTACAGTTACCACAAGGAAGTCTCAGTTATGCATCATGTGAAAAATAGAGTCCTCTGTGACCAGCTCCCCCATGAAGAAAAAGAAAGGTAAGAAGGAAGAAAGGACAGAAGGATGGAAGGGAAGAAAGGAGGAAGGGAAGGCTGGCCTATGTGTCTTTCTCTAGTTTTTTTTTTTTTTTCTATTTTTGGAAACAGCACCCAGCTCCTCTTGCCAGAAAACTATTAATTAAATTGACATATCCCTCTCTCTTACATTCATATCCTCACAGTCACTGAGAATTCTTATTCCAAGATTCCTTCACTCCTTCATTTCTTGCCATAACGACTAAAAGTAACCTGAGTTACTCTCATTTACTTTTGCCTCACTCTCTAATTCTGTATCATAGTATCAAAAAACAAAAACAAAAACACAAAATAACAAAGTCAAATGGGTCACTTAAAATGATTTAGACAGCAACACCACAGCCACCACCCAGTAGCTCTTAGGATAAAATACAAAATCTTTATAACAGTTGGTACTGCCCAGTGTAACCTGCCCTTATATGTCTCCCTAGCGACACTAACTATATCCATTGATTTTTTTTCTTAAATCTAAATTTTTTCTACCTCTAGATGTTTTTATATGTTGTGTTTGCTTCCTGTAATATTCATACAGCTTTGCAATTACATGTACATAATCATATGCACATACACACACACGCACACACACACACAGTTCCTTTCCTCAATTACTCATCATCATGTATCAGTTATCCTTGGATTCCAGAGAGGGGATTATATTTATTAGTGTTGAATTATTAAAGGAAGAGAAAGAGAAAACATGGATTAGAGATTCTTTCACTTAGAAGAGAACAAATACCCAAATAGTGTTTTAAAATGAATGAATGTGGGGGATCCTGGGAAGATGGCAACGTAGGAGGACACTGCGCTCACCGCCCGTCCTGCTGATCACTTAGATTACACCTACACCTGCCTAAATAACCCAGAAAACCACCAGAAGACTAGCAGAACGGAGTCTCTGGAGCCAAGTGCAGACGAGAGGCCCACGAAGAGGGTAGGAAAGGCAGAGAGGCGGTGCTCACTCCATGGACTGGCGGGAGGGAACCGGGGCGGAGGGGCGGCCTGCCGGAAAAGCAGAGCCCCCAAGTCTGGCTTGCAAAAGCGGAGGGGCCGGACGGAGTGTGTTCCAACAGCAAGCGGGACTTGACATCTGGAAGGTTATAAGCTAACAACTCTGCTCAGAGAACAGGAGGGCTGGAGGACAAAGGGAGGGAGAGTTGTTGAGCCCCGGACGACAGAGCTTAGCTTGGCGGGGAACAAAGGCGCTCGCCAGCTCCATCTCCCTCGCCCATCCCCCAGCCAAAATCCCAAAGGGAACCAGTTCCTGCCAGGGAACTTGCTTGCACCATGCAAACACCCAACGCTGTGCTTCTGCTGATCCATCCCTCCAGCGGGTCTGACTCCCTTCCAGTGCCACAGGGCCCCTCCCGAAATGGATCTCCCAAGGAAAAGCAGGCTGAGCCTGCCCCTCCCGCCACTGTACACCTTGCTGATCCTCCCCAGCTAATACCCCAGATACCCAGCACCACAAGCCTGGCAGTGTGCAAGTAGCCCAGACAGGCCACACCACCCCACAGTGAATCCCGCCCCTAGGAGAGGGGAAGAGAAGGCACACACCAGTCTGACTGTGGCCCCAGCAGTGGGCTGGGGGCAGACATCAGGTCTGACTGCGGCCCTGCCCACCAACGCAAGTTATTCAAGACAGCACAGGGGAAGTGCCCCGCAGTCTCACACCACTCCACCGGACTATCCAAAATGCCGAAATGGAAGAATTCCCCTTAGAAAAATGTCCAGGAAATAACAACAGCTAACGAACTGATCAAAAAGGATTTAAACAATATAACAGAAAGTGAATTTAGAATAATAGTCATAAAATTAATCGCTGGGCTTGAAAACAGTGTAGAGGACAGCAGAGAATCTATTGCTACAGAGATCAAGGGACTAAGGAACAGTCAGGAAGAGCTAAAATATGCTATCAATGAGCTGCAAAATAAAATGGGGATAACTATGGCTTGGATTGAAGAGGCAGAGGAGAGAATAGGTGAACTAGAAGATAAAATTATGGAAAAAGAAGAAGCTGAGAAAAAGAGAGATAAAAAAAATCCAGGAGCATGAGGGGAAAATTAGAGAACTAAGTGATGCATTAAGAGAAATAATCTACGCATAATTGGTATTCCAGAGGAAGAAGAGAGAGGGAAAGGTGCTGAAGGGGTACTTGAAGAAATAATAGCTGAGGACTTCCCTGATCTGGGGAAGGAAAAAGGGCATGGAGAACTCCCTTCAGATGTAACTTGAATCGATCTTCTCCACAACATATAGTGAAACTGGCAAAATACAAGGATAAAGAGAAAATTCTGAAAGCAGCTAGAGGTAAACGTGCTCTAACATATAAAGGGAGACCGATAAGACTCGTGACGGATCTCTCTACTGAAACTTGGCAGGCCAGAAAGAAATGGCAGGAGATCTTCAATGTGATCAACAGAAAAAAAATATGCAGCTGAGAATCCTTTATCCAGCAAGTCAGTCATTTAGAATAGAAGGAGAGATAAAGGTCTTCCCAAACAAACAAAAGCTGAAGCAATTTGTCACCACTAAACCAGCCCTACAAGAGATCCTAAGGGGGATCCTGTGAGACAAAGTACCAGAGACATCGCTACAAGCATGAAACCTATGGACATACAATGACTCTAAACCCATATCTTTCTATAATAACACTGAATGTAAATGGACTAAATGCGCCAACCAAAAGACATAGGGTATCAGAATGGATAAAAAAAACAAGACCCATCTATTTGCTGTCTACAAGAGACTCATTTTAGACCTGAGGACACCTTCAGATTGAGAATGAGGGGTAGGAGAACTATTTATCATGCCACTGGAAGCCAAAAGAAAGCTGGAGTAGCCATACTTATATCAGACAAACTAGACTTTAAATTAAAGGCTGTAACAAGAGATGAAGAAGGATATTATATAATAGTTACAGGGTCTATCCATCAGGAAGAGCTAACAATTATAAATGTCTATGCGCCAAATACCGGAGCCCCCAAATATATAAAACAATTACTCACAAACATAAGCAACCTTATTGATAAGAATGTGGTAATTGCAGGGGACTTTAACACCCCACTTACAGAAATAGATCATCTAGACACATGGTCAATAAAGAAACAAGGGCCCTGAATGATACATTGGATCAGATGGACTTGACAGATCTATTTAGAACTCTGCATCCCAAAGCAACAGAATATACTTTCTTCTCGAGTGCACATGGAACATTCTCCAAGATAGATCACATACTGGGTCACAAAACAGCCCTTCATAAGTATACAAGAATTGAAATCATACCATGCATACTTTCAGACCACAATGCTATGAAGCTTGAAGTCAACCACAGGAAAAAGTCTGGAAAACCTCCAAAAGCATGGAGGTTAAAGAACACCCTGCCAACGAATGAATGGGTCAACCAGGCAATTAGAGAAGAAATTAAAAAAAATATATGGAAACAAATGAAAATGAAAATACAACAATCCAAACGCTTTGGGATGCAGCGAAGGCAGTCCTGAGAGGAAAATACATTGCAATCCAGGCCTATCTCAAGAAACAAGAAAAATCCCAAATACAAAATCTAACAGCACACCTAAAGGAAATAGAAGCAGAACAGCAAAGACAGCCTAAATCCAGCAGAAGAAGAGAAATAATAAAGATCAGAGCAGAAATAAACAATATAGAATCTAAAAAAACGGTAGAGCAGATCAACGAAACCAAGAGATGGTTTTTTGAAAACATAAAATTGATAAACCTCTAGCCAGGCTTCTCAAAAAGAAAAGGGAGATGACCCAAATAGATAAAATCATGAATGAAAATGGAATTATTACAACCAATTCCTCAGAGATACAAGCAATTATCAGGGAATCCTATGAAAAATTATATGCCAACAAACTGAACAACCTGGAAGAAATGGACAAATTCCTAAACACCCACACGCTTCCAAAACTCAATGAGGAGGAAATAGAAACTTGAACAGACCCATAACCAGCGAAGAAATTGAATTGGTTATCAGAAATTTTGCAACAAATAAGAGTCCAGGAGCAGATGGCTTCCCAGGGGAGTTCTACCAGATGTTTAAAGCAGAGATAATACCTACCTTCTCAAGCTATTCCAAAAAATAGAAAGGGAAGGAAAACTTCCATACTCATTCTATGAAGCCAGTATTACTTTGATTCCTAAACCAGACAGAGACCCAGTAAAAACAGAGAACTACAGACCAATATCCCTAATGAATATGGGTGCAAAAATTCTCAATAGGATACTAGCAAATCGAATTCAACAGCATATAAAAAGAATTATTCACCATGATCAAGTGGGATTCATTCCTGGGATGCAGGGCTGGTTCAACATTCACAAATCAATCAGTGTAATACATCACATTAATAAAAGAAAAGAGAAGAACCATATGATCCTGTCAATCGATGCAGAAAAGGCCTTTGACAAAATCCAGCACCCTTTCTTAATAAAAACCCTCGAGAAAGTCGGGATAGAAGGAACATACTTAAAGATCATAAAAGCCATTTATGAAAAGTCCACAGCTAACATCATCCTCAATGGGGAAAAACTGAGAGCTTTTTCCCTGAGATCAGGAACAAGACAGGGATGTCTACTGTCACCGCTGTTGTTTAAGTTGGAAGTTCTAGCATCAGCAATCAGACAACAAAAGGAAATCAAAGGCATCAAAATTGGCAAAGATGAAGTCAAGCTTTCACTTTTTGCAGATGACATGATATTATACATGGAAACTCCGATATAGGCTCCACCAAAAGTCTGCTAGAACTGATACCTGAATTCAGCAAAGTTGCAGGATACAAAATCAATGTACAGAAATCAGTTGCATTCTTATACACTAATAATAAAGCAACAGAAAGACAAATAAAGAAACTGATCCCATTCACAATTGCACCAAGAAGCAAAAAATACCCAGGAATAAATCTAACCAAAGATGTAAAAGATCTGTATGCTGAAAACTATAGAAAGCTTATGAAAGAAATTGAAGAATATATAAAGAAATGGAAGAACATTCCGTGCTCATAGATTGGAAGAATAAATGTTGTCAAAATGTCAATACTACCCAAAGCTATCTACACATTCAATGCAATTCCAATCAAAATTGCACCAGCATTCTTCTCGAAACTAGAACAAGCAATCCTAAAATTCATATGGAACCACAAAAGGCCCCGAATGGCCAAAGTAATTTTGAAGAAGAAGACCAAAGCAGGAGGCATCACAATCCCAGACTTTAGCCTCTACTACAAAGCTGTCATCATCAAGACAGCATGGTATTGGCACAAAAACAGACACATAGACCAATGGAATAGAATAGAATCCCCAGAACTAGACCCATAAACGTATGGCCAACTCATCTTTGACAAAGCAGGAAGGAACATCCAATGGAAAAAGACAGCCTCTTTAACAAATGGTGCTGGGAGTACTGGACAGCAACATGCAGAAGATGGAAAGTAGACCACTTTCTCCCACCATTCACAAAAATAAACTCAAAATGGATAAAGGACCTGAATGTGAGACAGGAAACCATCAAAACCCTAGAGGAGAAAGCAGGAAAAGACCTCTCTGACCTCAGCCGTAGCAATTTCTTACTTGACACATCCCCAAAGGCAAGGGAATTAAAAGCAAAACTGAACTACTGGGACCTTATGAAGATAAAAAGCTTCTGCACAGCAAAGGAAACAACCAACAAAACTCAAAGGCAACCAACGGAATGGGAAAAGATATTTGCAAATGACATATCGGACAAAGGGCTAGTATCCAAAATCTATAAAGAGCTCACCAAACCACACCTGAAAAACAAGTAACCCAGTGAAGAAATGGGCAGAAAACATGAATAGACACTTCTCTAAAGAAGACATCCAGATGGCCAACAGGCACATGAAAAGATGCTCAACGTTGCTCCTCATCAGGGAAATACAAATCAAAACCACACTCAGATATCACCTCACGCCAGTCAGAGTGGCCAAAATGAACAAATCAGGAGACTATAGATGCTGGCCAGGATGTGAAGAAAGGGGAACCCTTTTGCACTGTTGGTGGGAATGCAAATTGGTGTAGCCACTCTGGAAAACAGTGTGGAGGTTCCTCAAAAAATTAAAAATAGACCTACCCTATGACCCAGCAATAGCACTGCTAGGAATTTACCCAAGGGATACAGAAGTACTGATGCATAGGGGCACTTGTACCCTGATGTTTATAGCAGCACTTTCAACAATAGCCAAATTATGGAAAGAGCCTAAATGTCCATCAACTGATGAATGGATAAAGAAATTGTGGTTTATATACACAATGGAGTACTACGTGGCAATGAGAAAGAATGAAATATGGTCCTTTGTAGCAACATGGATGGAACTGGAGAATGTTATGGTAAGTGAAATAAGCCATACAGAGAAAGACAGATACCATATGGTTTCACTCTTATGTGGATCCTGAGAAACTTAACAGCAACCCATGGGGGAGGGGAAGGGGAAAAAAAAGAGGTTAGAGAGGGAGAGAGCCAAAGCATAAGAGACTCTTAAAAACTGAGAACAATCTAAGGGTTGATGGGGGGGGGGAGGGAGGGGAGGGTGGGTGATGGGTATTGAGGAGGGCACCTTTTGGGATGAGCACTGGGTGTTGTATGGAAACCAATTTGATAATAAGCTTCATATATTGAAAAAAATAAAAAATATATAAAATGAATGAATGTGTATTACTTATTTATAAGCTCTCTGGTAATAGGTAGTCCCAAGGTTGCTTTGGTGGCTCAAGTGAGGAAATTGCCACCTTCTTGTCTGTGTATCTTCCATTCTTTGTGTATCTGTGATGTATTTTCTGTGGTTACAAGGTAGAATATCTGAGGCAGAATCACTCACGAATGTTTATACGTAATATTCCCCTTTCCCCTTAATTAATAACAAAAATCATTAATTAATCTTGTTTATGACTTTACAGTTTTATGTTTTGTTATATGCCTTGCTGATAAAATTGGATACTAGAGAGGAAAGCAGAATACAAGTCAAATTTTGGACTATCCAACAGGCTTAAATGACAAAATCCCATTAAGTTACTAATACAAATTAGAAAACTATGAAATATAAAATGCAATGTGTTTACATTTAATTGCATTTTAAATTGATACATTTTATGTCACCATAGCTAAAGGCATTTATGAATAATAAAGAGCTCATCACTGCAATTTTCCTTCAATCTTTAATGAATAGGAATCAGTTAATTTATTTTTAACTGTGCCCTTTTTACATCAATCATTAAAATACATAAGAAGTAATGCCCCTTCATTATGTCTGAATTCTTTCCTTCTTTTTATAATTTTAAAATAATTAGAATATAACAATGAGATATGTGAGTGGTGAATGACTGGGTGCTAATCCTAAAACCAATACTACACGTTATGGTAACTAACTTGAGTTTAAATAAATTAAATTTTTAAAAAAGAAAATAACAATGAGTGCAATAAACAGGTAAATCTGAGCTATCAGTTTAACTAACAGACGTTCAATTGGAAAATCAAATATATTTTTTTATTTAAAAAGTAAAGTATTAAATTCCACTTAATTTTTTAAAAGTTCTAATTATTATTATAATTCTCTAGGAGTAGAGGCAACCAGAATTGATAGCCCAACCAAAACAAAATAGAACAACTTGGTATCATTTAATAAATGGGTAAAAACTCACATGTATACTAATTTCTAGCTTATAAAACACCTTCCCTAGCTATCACTTCAGTTAGTTCTTATTGTTGTTCCAAAAAGAAAACAGTTGTTGTTATATACTTCATCTTACATGGAGGGAAACAAACCTAGTTAAAATAATTAAACGAAGACCTAAGTCTAGATATTCTAGAATCTTTTTTGCTTTTTATTCACAGGAATTAAAGAAAGTATTTAAAAGTGTGTAATTTGTAGTCAGAATGCTTTTTTAAGTCTTGGTTCCAACTTCTCTATTCCCATTATTTGAGGCAAGCTTCTTCACCTACCCAATGAGGATTATATAGAGTTCTGAGGTTAGGGAGTTTTGTGGGAGTGGACTTAAAAATATGAAGCAAATCAATTCCTACTGAGCACATTATAAGAAGTTAATACATGTTAATTATTACCATGTCCCCCTTCATACAGACATTTTTATCACTATTGCATCTCTGATATGTAATAATAAAGGATAAATGTGGAAAGAGGAAAGTGCTAAAGGCTAAAATTGTTAAAAACATAATAATAAATTCAATATATCTTAAGGATGCAAAAGAGAAAGGTTGAAAGGTTATCATATTTTTGGATAAGGTAAATATTTATTTATTTGAACGAAAAGTAGTTATTTCTTTAGACTATAATGGAACATGTGAAATGGGATTATATGTTCCATCCATTCTTTTGGAGTTGTTAGAAGTTTTTATCATTTTTTTTCAATATGGTGTTTTAATGGTCAAGTAAAAGAAATATTCTATGCCATCAAATTATGTATAAAAACACATGCATAAAATCAATCCCTTTTGGTAGTTTTAAATTTTTATTTATTTATTTATTTATTTATTTATTTATTTATTTATTGAGAGTGTGATCAGGGGAGGGGCAGAAAGAAAGGAGAGAGAGAATCTCACGACTGAGAGATCATAACCTGAGCTGGAATCAATGGATGCTTAATGGACTAAACCACCCAGATGACCCTCAATTACTTACTGTTTATTAAAATTATGTTGCACCTAATCATTTAGAGAAGTATATTTTAATATATATCCAATTATTTACATTTTATATATACTAAATAAGAATGTATTGTGATTTTCATGGTGACCATTAGGTTTCTTGGTATTTAATGTCATTTCATGTGTGTCTGTAAACAAAAATAACCTATTTGTATTAGGACTCTTTCACTACTTTCAAATTCTTTAATAATAATACCTTGTGTGGAGACAAATTGGCCAGAGGATTTTTCTCAATTTCTACTTCACTCTTCAATAAAGATCTCCCCTTATCCACACCTTGTAATGCTCCATTGCAGTGTTTCACTTTTACTTACTGCTTTCTGATTGTTAGCTTGGTTGAGAGCGAGGCTGCAAAGTTCTGCGTTGTTCTGGTTAAGCCTCAGTCGTAGGTGAGTACTGTGTCCTTGGGTCTTGGAAGGGTCCTCTGCATTCTGCTCTTACCATAGCTATAGTTCTGGGTCTAGCACATATTCATAGCCTTTTTTTTCCCTGTTCCTCTTCTACAATTGCATTTCTTGTTTACTGTTGTCTTAGGGTGATCATGTATGTAACTCTACCCCACTCCCCCATATTTTAAGCCTTTTACTCAATAGAAAGCATAGCGGGGGACGATCTTATCAGAACTTTCTGCTTTTCTCATAGTAGCTAATGTTCCCCTCCCCTAGGACTGAGCCAAAGTTATGCTTATTCAGGATTCTGAAAATTTCTTTTTGTGAGTTTAGGAGGTTGCTGGAGAAGAGCCTCCATGTGTTTATGCCACCACCACCAATGTTTGAAGCCACCAAAGAACTTCATAGTCTTTCACCTGCCCACATGCAGAGTCCACCAATTCATTAACAACTGTAGCTCAGTTATTCTTACCAGTGTGTGGGACATCTAGAAAGCAAATGTTTTCTTCTTGTCTTTCTCTGAAGGCCCCTTTTGAAACAGTATTATTAGAGGTGACAATATTATTGTTACTGGCTGTGTTAATGATGGCACAAGATTAACATGGAAGTATTAGCAGCTGCAGCAATTTAAATTCTGATAGTAACTTTGGAAATGGTGACATGCTTGTAAAGATTTTATATGGTTTTCTCTTCTCTTTTTCTTAGAAGAAAAAACTGGTTAATCTTTTCCTAAAGTGAGCTGAAGGAAGAGGTACTGAGAGGGCCAGTGGCAGACATTGAAGATGCTTTCAAAAAGGGCTGATTGGCATTCGATTCTCCCATTCTCAAGTTGCTTGTCTATTTGGTAGCTCTCCAGTGTCTCTACCTCCTATATAAGAAAACAGAATTGGAAATAAATTTTAGAGAGCAGGGGGCGGGCAAAGAAATGAAGCAAGTGACATTTATTTTTGGGGGGCAAGGCAAAAATATGTGAGTTTCCTGCGGGTCAAGTAAATAACCTAGAGGGCTCAGCACATGGCAAAATAACCTGAGGGGAAGTGTTTGTGAGGGACCCCCTCTCACCAATGTCTCAGTTCCACATATTAGCAGTAGAGGGTGTTTAATTCTCTCATTTTTCCCAAGAATGAGGGCATTTCCAGGTTGCAAGACTTTCTGTGCTGAAACCAAGAAAGGCCCCCAACAGAGCAGAGAGAATTGGCTGCAATAGCAACCAGGCAGTTATTAGCCAGAAAAGTTGTGATCCACAGAGAGAACTGAAAGAGTGACTAGTCAGTAAAAAGAAATCTGTGTGGAGGAAAGAGCAGGCCATACCTCATTTCCCACTTCAAGTTTATTGAACAAAACTAAAGAATGAAAAACCTTTGAATCAAATATAAGAATAGTTATTTAGACTAGTCTGACATGTTGAACATACTCAAGCAACAACAACAACAACAACAACAAAACTATAGGATATGCCCAAATAGAACATTTTTAGCTCATTGCTTCCACATGTATATTCAAGACTTCCATCTTCCTTCAATGACCATGAACAACATTTCTGAGATTGTCTCATGAGTCTTACTTGTGTTTATAAATAAGGCTAGTCCCAACTTCCTCTGCTATATTGACCTGGGCATGTTCCTGACACAAAATTTTATTGAAAACATATAGTTTTCTCTCCAGTTGCGTGAACTCTTCAGTTCTTGGTTACCGCTTCTCTGGTGCTCTTAGAGAAAAAAGCTCTTGTCCTGCTGAAAAAAAGATGGTTTTCTGAGAGTTATCACAGGTGAAAAATCTTAGATGTGCCAAACACCATTCATTTCTATTTAGTTTCCACTTCAACTGATCCATGGTATATTCTAAAACACATCTGGAAGAAAATCTCTCAAATATATATCACACATTGTCATATGGACCATAATGCATCATTATTTGTACCCAAGATGTCATATATTCCTGACTGATTTTCTGAATAAAACATAATTTTCTGAATAAAACATAGTTATTTCTTTAGAATTCTCTTTTTTTGCTCTCATTTCTTAACAAAGGGGCCAGTATGGAGATCACATTTCATAGTATTCTTTCAATTTTTCATTTTTCTCATAGTCTTGCCCCCATGCATTTCTGCAGAAAATTTACTTCCTTCTAAAAAGTCTGAAAACTTCCTGGTACTGAACCTTCTGGATCTCAGGAGAGATTTAGCCAAGATCTTACAATATGTGGAAAAACTAGCTCCAGTTATTAATTTCATTATTATAAGAGAGAGGAGAAAGATTGAAGTAAATCGTATTTTCTTAAATAACTTGCTTAAAATGCATAATTTGTTCAGCATTGTAATATTTTTGAGAAGGAGTTACTAAGGAATTTTGCTACTATACTCTTCAATTTTTTTTCTCTCTGAGTAGACTATATTTTTTTAGAGCAGTTTCATGTTCACAGAAAAATTAAGTAGAAAGTGGAGAGGGTCCTCATATACCTCCTTCTCTCACAAATGCACTTATCCATTAACATCCCAACCAGAGTGGTACATTTGTTATGATAAATTAACTTATATTATTACATCCTTATCACCCAAAATCTATAGTTTACTTAGAGTTTACTCTTTGTGTTGTACATTCTTTGATTTTTGGCCAAGCATATTGACATGTATCTACTATTTTAGTATCATATAGAATAGTTTCACTGTCCTAAAAACCTTCTATGCTGTGCCTATTTATATCTCCCTACCCGCAACTGCTGGCAGGCACTGATCTTTTTATTGTTGCTATAGATTGCATCCTTAGAATGCCATGTAGTTGGAATCCTACAGTATGTAGCCTTAGATTGCCATCTTTCACTTAGTAATAGACACTTCAAGTTCTGTTTCTTTTCATGGTTTGATAGCTCATTTCTTTTTAGCACTGAATCATTTAATTGTGTAGATGTACAACAGTTTATTTATCCATTCACTTACTATTTTTTTTACTATTTTTACTATTTGCAACTTTTTATTTTTTCCATAAATTTCCACTAATTTCCATAAATGATTCCATATTTTTCCAATATTTTTACTATTTCCAACTTTTAGAAATTATGAACAAAGATGATATAAAACATCTGCATGCAGGTTTTAATGTTAACATAAATATCAGCTCATTTGGGTAAAGTCCAATAAATGTGATTGCTGGATCATATGGTGAGAGTACGTTTAGTTTTAAAAGAACCTGCCAAGTGGTTTTCAAAGTGTCTATGTCATTTTGCGTTCCCATCAACAGTGAATGAGGTTCCTGTTGCTCCACATCATCACCAGATTTTAATGTTGTCAGTGTTGTGGATACTTGCCCTTCTAATAGGTACATACTAGTATCTCACTGTTTTTATTTGCATTTCCCTCATGACATAGGAGTTTGGACATCTTTTAATATGTTTATTTCCTATCTGTATATCTTGTTTGGTAAGGTGTCTTTTGCCAGTTTTTAATTAAGTCATAAAATGTTTTCTAGAATTAGTGATATAGTTTTCATTTTATGTAAATTACCTTTATGTAATTTATTATTACATAATATTATTACATAATATGTAATAATATTATATAATATGTAATAATATTACATAATATGTACTATTATTACATAATATGTAATATTATTACATAATATGTAATATTATTACATAGATCATTGCAAATATTAGAGAAACAGTTTACTATAATTTTCTCTGTAATTATAAAAATATTATAATAATGCACATTAAATATTTTTTGAATATTACTATGTGCAGCTTTCATTTGTATCAGCAGTAAAAGATAGTGAAAGATTTATATATAATTTTAATTAGTGAATTGTACTACAAAGAAAAATAAAGCCGGGTACAAGGATGGATAATGATAATAGTAATGTGCCATTTTAGACAGTATGATTAAGAAATGTTGAACGAAAGAAATGTCATTGAAATAATTGTTGAGGAGAATGAGTTAGATATCTAGCTATCATCAGTGTAATGTAAATCAGTGGATGCAAAATCTCACCGGCAACACCCCAATTCTTCCTGATGGCATGTGTGTATTCCAATAGCAGGACACGGTCTGCAAGGAATGAGGAACTCCTCAGGTTGGAGGAAAAAAGGAACCAGGGGCTCTGGATTTTATAGGATTAGTTGAAGGGCAGAGTCATTGGTGCACAAGGATGTAACTCATGATAAGAAAAGGAATTACTCACCGCACACACTTACACTTTTCTATATATCAATTATCGTTTTCACACCAACCTATTGGATTTCCTGTCAAGGCATGCCATTAGCAACTACTGCAAAAAAAGAAAATTCAGGAGTATTTAGTGTCCCAGAATTGAAGTAAAAGAATATTTTAAAGAAAGAATATTTTCTTTTTTTTTTTTTCAACGTTTATTTATTTTTGGGACAGAGAGAGACAGAGCATGAACGGGGGAGGGTTAGAGAGAGAGGGAGACACAGAATCAGAAACAGGCTCCGAGCCATCAGCCCAGAGCCATCAGCCCCGATGCGGGGCTCAAACTCACGGGCAGTGAGATCGTGACCTGGCTGAAGTCGGACGCTTAACCGACTGCACCACCCAGGCGCCCCGAATATTTTCTTTTTTTAAAGAAAAAGTATATCTACTCCCAGAAAGAATATTGAGATATACAACTCATCATTTGAATTGGCAAAATAGATGAAAACATTTGGGATCTTCTGAATTCACATTACTTTTATCACCAGATAGAAAAATATTCTTCATTAAGAAATTAACATTAGGGGTACCTGGGTGGCTTAGCTGGTTAAGCTTCTGACTCTTGATTTCAGCTCAGATCATGATCTCACGATTCTTGAGTTCAAGCCCACATTGGGCTCTGGGTTAACAATGCAGTGCTTGGGATTCTTCTTCTCTCCCTCTCTCTCTGGCCCTTCCTCACTTACTCTCTCTGTCTCTCACTCTCTCAACATAAATAAATAAACTTTAAAAAAATAAATTAATATTAAACCCATATCACACACTTGCACTAATGTATTTGCACACACATTTTAAAACTGTTGGGATGAATTAACTTTTGAAAAAAACTAGGTAGAAAATGGCAGACATGAAGTATTTTGGTGCAATTAAAATTTCTAAACTTATTGAAAATAGTTAATTGTTAATTTCTTAAATGGTCCAGTTTGAGGTAAGCTTTTAGCCATTAATTAAAAAGAACATAAAACCAACATAGGATTATTGAACATAAAATGATAAATCCAAATAACCTTCATCTTGGAGATAAGATTCATATTTTCAAGTAAAAGGTGTAAACAGTAAACATAATATTCTATATTTAGTTGGAACTAATACAAAAATAACAAATTTCTCTATAGTACTGGCCCTAACAACAGATTGATCAACCCATAACTGATCCACTAATTATGGTACATTTGTGGCAGAATAAAACGAACATTTTAATTGCCTATCTCTAATTTGTTTTAATGAGTCAAACAAATATTTTAATTAAACAACCTTAAGTAACATGATGAAACTGAACTCAATAAAAGTTAATTATGAAAATAATGTGATAAAATTAAAGTGCCTGTATTAAATTAGAAAATGTCCAAAGGAGATATATGGCTTTGTAGTTAGAAAATAAAATTGATGTTGGAATGGCATTATGGCCCTTTTAGAAACCATGGGGCTTTAAACAAACAAAGTATTATAAGAGCCAAATGAACAATATATATCTAATATGCTCTTTAAATTATAGTAAGTATAATTTAACACAAGTCTCTTATGTAACACACAAATCTCTTATGTAAGTGTAAGAGATTTATACAAATTTGAGATCAAACTCCCAAAAAGGGTTGGCTTCTGTCCTTTTTCTTTTTTTTTTTTTTCACTGATACATCCCAAGTGTCTAGATCAGTTCTTGGCATATGCTGGTAGTGCTTAATAAATATATGTAGAATACAGGGCGCCTTGGTGGCTCAGTCATTAAGCGTCTGACTTCGGCTCAGGTCATGATCTCACGGTTGGTGAGTTCGAGCCCTACGTGGGCTTGGTGCTGATGGCTCAGAGCCTGGAGCCTGCTTTGGATTCTGTGTCTCCCTCGCTCTCTGCCCCTCCCCCACTCGTGCTTTGTCTCTTTCTGCCTCTTAAAAATAAAGAAATGTAATAAGAAAAAATAAAAAAATATAAATAAATATATGTAGAATAAAAAAATAAATGGTTCTATAAATATAAAATGAAATAAACTTTTACCCTTCCTAATACAGCTTAAGGATTTATCTGAGCATCTTTTAGTTTGCTGGTCTATGTGTTTAGAACTTTAGAGTAACTGATACAAAATACAGGTTTTAAGGAATATTGTTCAAAAAATTTAAATGTATTTAGTTTATTGCCTCAGAGACTTTTGGAAGTTAATAACTCAATGAAAAAGGTTTAGCAACCAAATAAACTGCCCCTAGAAGGATGAAATGGAATTTTGGAAAAAACTAGTCTTCAGTGAAATATTTAAAATTAGTCATGGATATGTATTTTAGTGACATATTACTGTAAATATATGATATATATTTTGCTTTGTGCTTATGTTGAAGAGTTAATATTATGTGATACTGCAGTAAACCAGCTAATCTATGAGAGGAAGAAATCTGGCAAAACATTTTTGTATTTCTTGTTTCTGTTTTAACTATAGTTTAAAACATTTCCTCTGTAAAAATCATATAGTTTGAATCTCCCTGTAACATTAGTGTATGAGAATCTTCTCCAGGAACACTCAGAGATTAACATTACATCCCAAAGAAAATGTTACTTACATTTAAACAAAGAAGTTTTTGATTTTTTAGAATATAAGTTTAAAATATTTAAATATATTTAAATATAAGTTTGCAAAGTACTAAAATCTGGAGCTTCTTTGTTACTGTGAGTTCTATGTCACACAAAATACATTCAATATTGATTTCATTTTTAAAATGTATAAAAGTATTTAAGTATATTTAATATATGTTATATGAACAGGTACATTCATATTATAATACATTGCATATATTTCTTACATATTATTTTTATATATTTATTTGTTTATATTCTTAATGATGTTTTGTGCTCCTACATCAACTCATTTTTAAATATACAACATTACATAGTAAACTGTATATTAAACACAAAGATAGTGTGATAGGTATTTGAAAAGGTCTCCTCCTAGAATCCAGAACCCAACAAATATGAGACCTCAGAAGAGTTAAGACATCAGAGAAGGTGATTTTAATTATTGTCAAATCATATTTATTTTCCAGATGTTCTACAATGTATTTGTAGTACTTTCTTCACCTGAAAAGAATTTATTTATAATTGAAATCTTAAGCTGAATACTGAAGTTTATGGCTGTACTAGCAAGTTCTACTTTATGGTGAAGTGGTTTTACAAGCAATATTTCTTTATTCACATAATCTACACATTTAAATTCCTTTGAAAGATAATACAAAACTTTCTTTTGCAACTCAGGAGGTTAAATAAAATTTAGGCACACTGGTGATCTACTTCACACATGAGTATACTCAGGAGAAAAAAGAGAACTACTTTAAGGCTATTGATTATAGTAATAGGTTACGTCAATAATTGTTACTGATATTAATTCATATACTGTACCACAATATCAAAATGCATTTTCACCAGAAACTAAAACAGTAACTGTACAAGTTTTCACTTTGATGTTACAATCCAAACATTTAGGATGTTAAATCTCTTCTCTTTATACATCCATCTGGCTCCAATACTGATGCCCTTCCTTCTTCTTTATCTTATTCAACCTCCACATTATTGTCAGAAAGATTTGTAGATTTAGGAGATGTGCAGATTTCTCTTCTAGAAATCCTTCAAAGTCATTGTTTGCATCTCTTTCAAATGCATTAGCCTGAGACTAATGACCTATTATTTATTCTGGTTTCTCCCCCTTATTGTTCCCTGCTTTAAGGTTCACCAGCACTTATACTCTCCCATAACCTACCACATTAAATCTCCATCATTTTAACAATGCTATCACTGTAATAAATACATTGTTTGCTTACATAGAAGCTAATGCCCTTTCCCCTTCAAAATGTAACCCTACTGCAACCTTTTTTTCCCTGAAAACATGATTTAATTTCCCAAGATGGCATAAGCTACTGATTTTTCTATTTGTAAATGACTATACATAATTTTTATACATTTTATGACATTTTTTCTATTAATAATATTACAAAAAAGCCTTATTTTGTATTTGTTTCCCTATATCTAATATTCTGATCTACCAGTATAGTTCTCAAATATTTGCTGTTATTGAACAGAAGAGCAGAAGTCAGAATCTTCTTAAGAAAAATCTCTGTAAGGCAAAGAAGAGCTGTAACAAAGAAATAAAAGGGGCTTGGATGAAATCATAGCCAGTAATACATGAAAGCATTCTGAATTTTAAAAAAATATTCAAAAATAATAAAAAAATTGACAATTTTCTAATCATTAACCAATGCAGAATCTGAATCTTGCAATGCAGCCGGGTATACTGGGTACAATAAGAAAGTAGTGTGTGCATTTTTTTATCATTAATTTCCCTCTTTCCATACACCCTCTAATGTACCTCCTACTGAAGCAAATAAAACACTTTGTTTTTAATATGCCCCATAAAGGAAAACATCTCTTCTGATTAAGCTTACAGAATGAGGTAATCTCATTTAGCTAGGAGGTAGAGCAGCTATAAGTAGTTTGACTAGAGTGACACGCCCAGCACTTTCATTCTATCAGGTGACATTAAACTTGAAACATGAATGTGCATGTTATTGGGAACATAGATGAAGGTACAATTCTGTTATTAACATGATAGTAAGAAATTCCTATTTCTATTGCTAATGTCTTTTCAAAAGTTAAGTGTTTGCAATTGTGATAATTTAATTATGGGTGTTTTGGCTTCCTTATACAAATCACGAACACTCTTTCAGAAAACAGGCCAACTCTATGGATGTGTGAATTCCCACATGTCCTAGAGTGCAATTAACTTTACTTCTAACCATGCTGTGGCACCTGCAGACAATGAAGAAATCTGTTACAGGAACTATTTCCATAGCATGAATATGCAAGCACCAGAATTAGTGTAATTCATTCAGCTGCAGATTATCTAGACTCCAGCCACAATACATTTTATTGCCATGTGTCAGTTCACTGACAGCTTCATAAATCCTGCTCAATAAACATTAAATGTTTACTTCCATTGTCTCAAAAATAGAGAAGCCTATGGAAAGTTTTCTAGGATAGAGCTGTGTAGTTTTGCGTTCATACAACAACCAGAACAATTCTTATCTAAAGTTGGAGTTAGTATGTAGGGGCATATATTTTCAGTGTTTCACAGGTATTGTTATCTGGAACAATAAACTGAGCTGGATATAAATGGCTCCCTCAGAAAGAAAAGTAGTAATATTTATTTTTTCACTAAAATTTGAGTTTGAAGTCTGTATCGGAATACAATGGACATATTATTCTAGGTAAAGGAGATAAAAATAGATAAGTGTTAACATATTTAATGTAAAGATTTGCTATTCATGGTTCAGTTTCAGGTCAGGATGTTAAAACTGTTTCCTTGAGAATTGCTATTTCATTTTCCTCCAGTAGATTGATTGAGTGAATATTTTAAAATAATATACTGTAAATAGATGTGAATGGATTCTCTGTTCATGAATATCTCAAAATCACATATAATCTAGTAGTCTTTTACATTAATTCCTTCTAACATGAGTAATGAATCTAAATAGTACTAACTACAGCTCTGAGGCGACCACACAAATACCCAAATCTCTCTTACAGATTTATTGTTCTTATTTATTAATTTATTTTCTTTTTTTGCATGGCTTAGTGTGCATGTAAGGGAACGTTTATTGAGGCCCTTTCTCTTTGTCTTCCTTCAGGTCTTGGTTGTGCTTTGCACAATGTCTCTGGGATTTCCTTTACCCAGCGCATAACCCTCTTTGTGAGAATATGCAGGATAATTTAAGTCTTACTTGTCTATTTGTATCTTAGGTAAAACCTTTAAATTAAAAAACTGAGTAGGGCAGGAACGTACAGTCTTCCACTGGTTCCCCTGGTGCTTCCTCATCAACAACACTATTTCTCTGTCCTTTTTCCTAAACAAAGCAGCTCTCTCCAGAGTCACTTATTATCCTGCTTTTAGACGAGGGCATTCACCAGTCCCTAACTTGGAAGATACTATCGTGAAATGTGGGGCGTAGACTAGGGGAGATGAATGTGTCTCCTCTGTTTTATACTCAGGGATTAATCTCTTTTTTACCCTTTTTTGTACCACCTGGAACTATGAGGATTAGAAAGAAAACTTTTTGAGGTGTCGACTGAGATTATTAATGCTAGTGCTGCTGAAATGGCTCCTGTCTACAAGCCCCATGCGAAAATGATTGGACTCACAGATTTAGTTTCTGAACTGATAATGTAAGGCAGTTAGCACAACTCAACTGAAATTGTTAATCTAAGGGGATCCAGTGGTCATTTCTAGAAAACCAACGAACAAACTTGCAAGCTTTAATAGAGGTATTTTAAAACACTGGATTTAAGTGATGTCTTCACAGATAGGTGAATGACACACAAATTTCTAGTTTAATGTTTGATATGAGTGTTTTAACCGCGGTTGGTGAAAGTAAGGAGAACTCTGTTTTGGGGTTCTTTAAATGACACTGATCAAAACTGGTTAACATAAACAAAAAAGAAAGTCATGACAAGAATATGAATAAACTCAGAGATGGCAGGGCAGCTTGATTCATTATGAAAATGTGTAAAATGAGGAAAGGGCAGGCTGACAAAAGAAAATTGAGGTACAGTTAGCACAGTGAAGACAGACTGGAAATAGACAAAAAAATTGCTTCACAGGAAGCAAAAAAAAATTCACGAAAACTCTTCTATGGAAAATACAGTCCCAATGAAGTCTGTGCTCTAAAAGATGAGTCGATAAAAATAAAGTAAAACAGCATCAATAATTTTATGGATGGTTTTATGAAGATTCTGACATTCAGAAGAACGCTACAGTCAAATTAGAGACTATAAATTTGAAAATAACCCTGGAGGGAGACATAAGAAAAATATTAAAAATTCTAATGAAATTAAATTTTTTAATTAAGTTTTTAATTTTAATTCCAGTATAGTTAACATACAGTGTTATATTGGTTTCAGGTATACAATAGAGTGATTCAACAATTCTATACATTACTCAGTGCTCATCATGAAAAGTGTCCTCTTTAATCCCCATCACCCATTTCTGCCATCCCCCCACTCACCTCCTCTCTGGTAACCATCAGTTTGTTTTTGTTTTTCGTGAAGGAATTGAAATGTTAAAATAAATAAATGAAAACACTAGAATAGTATGAAAGAACCCACCTGAAAAAGTAAAATAATTTACAAAGTATTTCTAAAATGAATCAAAACAATATTTAGGAAAAAAGACTGAAATGATCCAACAAATTTTTGAAAATCTGCATGGTAGAGGTACCTGGGTGGCTCAGTATGGTAAGCATTTGACTCTTGATTTAGGCTCAGGTCAAGATCTATGGTTCATGAGTTCAAGCCCCACCTCAGGCTCTGCGCTGACAGTTCGCAGGCTACTTGGGATTCTCTCTCTTTCTGTATCTGCCTCTTTCTCTCTCTCTCTAATTAATTAATTAATTACTTAATTAAAAACATCAGCATGGCAAAAATACTGTGGAGCAAACTTGGAATTTATTTGCAACAAAAGTATTGCACTAGAGGGTAATTCTTAAATATAAAAATAAATAATGTATCATAAATGTAAACAACTCAAACATAAACAGGTCATATGAAGGGAGAATTCATGAGAAAAGAATGCCAAACAGCACATGAAAAGATATTTACTCTCACTAACAAACACATGGGAAATGAAACGAAAATGTGAAGAAATGTTTTGCTTATCAGATGGGAAGGAGGTAAATAATTGCATATAAGGCATGATGTTATAACATATGATCTTATAAATTGATGCACACATTTTAGAGGGCAATTTGAAAATATCTGTAAAAATTTTAAAAATGCATATGTGTCTTGACTAGCCATTTCTGCTCCTAAAATTACATTTGCAAAATATATATAGTTTCAAAACTATATTGTTTATTGTTATTTTTATTATATCAGGAAAAGTTTAATTGTACAAACTGATTATTACATTATAATGTATCCATTTATTTGTGTATATACGTATGAAACATTCAGAAATGTTACACGATTTTGCTGTTTGTGAGTTCAAGCCCCATGTTGGGCTCTGTGCTGACATCTCAGAGCCTGAAGCCTGCCTTGGATTCTGTGTATCTCTCTTTCTCTGCCCCTCCTCCACTTCCACATGTTCTATCTCTCAAAAATAAATAAACATTAAAAAAAGAGTCTATCTTATGGTTTGCCTCTTTCCCCCCATGTTCATCTCTTTTGTTTCTTAAATTCCACATATAAGTGAAATCATATGATAAACCATTTATTTTTCAAATTTGTTCTTACTATCTTTGAAGTATACCTGTTTAAAATTAATTAAAAGAACAAATAAAATATAGCCTTATCTAGTGATTTGGTAATTTATCCCCTTAATATTATCTATTAGCTTATTTTACAAATGTATGATCTTTAAGCAACTACTATGTAAATATTAAAACTATCATTTTTTAACTCCATCATTTTCCTGAAACCTCATAGTTTTATAGTTCTATAAAGTGAATGGCAAATATATGGTTTTTCAGTTAAGTTTGTTCTTTAATCACACAACATAACCTCAAGCATAAAGCATAAATAATAAGTGTGAGTATATTTCAAATATACAATTTAAGAATAAAGTAACAGGGAGATGGATATGGATATCATGGAAATAGAGATGTGTGGCAATTTTCTTTTAGTTGAAGCTTTGAGTTTGTTAGCAGAGGGAAAAATCCATTAGCGAAGTATAAAGCATGATTCCCCCTCCTTCATTTGACAGATGAAGAAAGTGCTTATCAAGAATACACAGACATTCAATATTTCATTCCCAGTGCTTTCATATGTGGTACCTATTCCTTAATTAAACCAAGTATCTTTCTTAGCAAATCTTATTCTAAATTTCATAGAATTTCAAAACATCAATCAATGAAACACATTATTTACACTTGCCTCTAAGTCTCTGAGGAGGCCTGCAAAACAGAGTTTCAAAGTTGCTATGATCCAGGAAAGTAAGGATTTTTATAAAGTTACCTGTGAAATTATATGTGACACAAGAAAGGACATTCAGTAATGAATAGAAATCCTTATCCATTATTGTGTTTGGAAGATATATTGTAGCATTGCATACTTTCTACTACATGAATGTATAAATCCTCCTATTTTCATATTTCATGTACCTAATTTCAGGACACATAGCTACAGTGATAAATTTTGCAGATTATGTCTTCTAACTGGTTATATTTTAGAGTCATAGTTTGTGCCCTGTACACACTGTAGGAGATAGTGCACACTTCTTTTTGTGAACACTGATATTCTCTGATCCATATGATGTTTGAATTGCTAAAATAGTTTATTTTTAATTTGGAAATACTTGATATATATACAAAGAAGCTTGTATATTTTGATACGTACAGAGAAACAATGAAACAAAGTTATATAAGAAATAAGCCTGAACCTACAACCCAGTAACAACAACAACAAAAATACTCCCGTAGTGCAGCTGTGGGGCAATGCCTGGATTCCCCCTTCACTGTACAGGCACTTCCTTCCCCAGCTGATTGTTCACAGCCATGTCTCTCCGCAGCAATGCTTGGGGAAATGACTGGTTGATCTGAGGTGCAGAGATCCAATTTATATGCCTCGTTTCAGAACAAATCTGAATGTATTCAATGGAATTATTTGATACCCAACCTATGTACATCTTATTTCTACATTGGTTACACACCTGACAATACATTAGTACAGTGGTTGACATTAAATAACCAAGATCTTTACTTTTAAAGATTTTTTTTTTAATTTACTCATATGTTTACCATTTCTGCTGTTCATTTGTTTTGGTAAATGCAAAGTTCCATCTGAAGTCATTTTTCTTTTATTAGAGAACTTTCAGTAACATTTCTTTCAATTAAGGTTGGCTGGTAATCTATTTTCTCAGCACTCTTTTTCCTCTACAAATGTCTATTTTGGTTTCATTTTATTATAACTTTATTGAAATTTAATTGAAGTATAACAAACTACACTTATTTAAATTGCATGATTTGACAAGTTTTGAGATACCAATAGACATGTGAAACTGTCTATTGATTCATCTCAATCAATATAATAAACATTTCCATCATCCTTCAAAAATTTCCTGTGCCTTCTTTCAATCCCTGCACTGTTCTGGGATAATCTCTGAATTAGTTATCTCTACAGGTTAGTCTAAACTATCTCGAACTTGCTACATACAGAATTATATACAGGTACTGTTATTTGCTTGGCTTATTTTACTCAACATAATGATTTTTAGAATTATTCATACTGTTGAATATACCAGTAGTTTGTTCCTTTTTATTGCTGAATATTATTCTATTATATAGATATTCCACAGTTTTTAACCCATGCATCTGTTAATTAATCAATGATATTTGAGCTGTTTCAGTTTTTGGCTCTTACACCTAATCAGCTATGTGTGTGTGTGTGTGTGTGTGTGTGTGTGTGTGTGTGTGTTCATTTAGAGTTCTTAGTTGACAGGATTCCCTCCAGTGCTGTAAAGATGCCAAGCCAATACCTCCTGGCCTTTACTTTTTGAAGTTGAGAATTCAGCCATCATTCTTATTTTATTCCTGTGACTTTAGTATTTATACAGGTCAGTAGCTGTATGTGCAGCTTAGAATTTAGTCAAAGACTTATGGGAACTCCTAGTCAATTTCTGAAACTGCCCTTTCATGTAGCTCCTTCTCCTCTAATTATTCTGTGTCACACAAGTCCAGGTGCCCCAGTCTCTTGGAATTTGTGGTTCTGACTCCTAGCTCAGTGAGAATACTGCACTTTATGCGGATCCTCTCTTTCTTCTGGTGCCTGGGAAACACCTCTGGGTGAAAAGCCGGAAAATCATAGGACTTATTTGTTATCTCACTTTCCTCGGGGATTATAGCCCTACTGCCTATTATAACAATGTCCTTGTTTCATATATTTTGAACTTTCATTTTTTTATGAAGATAGGGCTAGTCTAAATCTCACGATAGAGTGTGGACTCCGTCTCAGTAATTATAAATACATCCCTCACTACTAGTAAGGTTGAATATATTTTCATGTAAAGTATTTGACATAAATATTTAATATAAAGTAGAGGATATTATGTATAGCATGATCATTATAATTAATAATAATGTATTGAAAAGTTGCTAAAAGACTAGATCTGAAAAGTTCTCATCAAATTGTTTTTCTTGTTTTCTTTTGTATAATATCTGTCATTTCTATTTTCTTGGTTGTGTCTTATCTCATTAAATTTGTTTAGGGATATTTATACATTTGTATAAAAACCCTTTGCTTTTATGTGTGTTACAAATAGTTCTCGCACTTTGAGTGTCTTTTTACTGTCATTGATTTTTTCTTCCTTTTTTTCAAAATATAATGTCTGTTTCCAATACTCTTGCCCCATTTTCAAAGTATATTCAGTATCTTACTACTACTCACCAACAGCAATCCTACCATCTTGGTCCAAGCCATCTGCGTTATTTTTTTTTAATGTTTATTTGTTTATTTTGAGAGGGAGAGAGAAAGGTAGAGAGGGAGAGAGAGAATCTCAAGCAGGTTCTGTGCTGTCAGCCCAGAGCCCCACTTGGGGCTTGGTCTCAGAAACTGTGAGATCATAACCTGAGCTGAAATCAAGAATTGGATGCTTAACTGACTGAGCCACACAGGCTCCCCAGCATCTCTACTATTTTAAACCAACTTAACTGCTTTCACTGCTTCCATGTTCAACCTTTTATAGTTAGAAGTTCCATCTGTCTAGATTTGCTGGGGTCCATCTTGGTTGTTCATTATTAATCATTAAGTACTTTCTATGTTCACTCCTCAGATTGCCCCTATTTGTTTAATAAAGCACATAGTCACTCTACCTATGGATGATTTTGTTGTTACTATATAAATATATTGCTAATTTTGTGAGCTGGTCTTATGTTTTACACATCTGCTGTGTGTCTTACTGACTTTAATAATTTGTACATTCTTTGAGGTTTTCTATATAGGCAATTATAGCATTTGCAAACAGTGGAAGTTAAATTCCTCTAATTTTAATTCCTATCACTTTTATTTCATATGTATTAGTTCCCCTTGTCCCTTAGTCCACGATGGACCTAGGTGATTACTTACACATGCAGTGAGTTGCTTTACAAGAGAGAAAATTGGACTTTATATTTGGAACCCAAATATCTTCTACTCCTCAGTAAGCATGAGTGCCCTTTACACTGGAGCAGATACTATCTCTGTGTTAAATGCTGTTATAGGTAATCTTGCCTTGTGCTCTGGTAGGAAACACTATCTTTATTTTTCCAAGGCTATTTTCTATACAAATATTCTTGAAAAGATAGTTTGGAACAAAGAGCAAAGACACTAATTTTGCCTGCAAGATTTGCTGAAACACAGGGATTCATGGGAAACGGTCTCCGAATTCACACGTTCACCTTTTTGAATATTGGCATTTATCTAGAGGTTATCTATTCATTTTATACCTTACTGGTGTTTTATTTTATGGTGTTCTCTTATTTTTTGTAACTTTTTTATGTAGGTTATGTAAGTGAGTTTATTTTAATTAGTAAAATTATCAGTCTGTGCCCTCCATTTTTAAGATATCTATCAATCTTGCTAACTTTTTACAGATCTAAGTCATCAATGTTTACATTATTGATGTATCTTGTTTTCTATTTATTGCTTTCTTCTCTTCAATATTTATTATTGGCTTATTGGGGTCTATCTTTAGATTATTCTATGGATGTTTTTCTACCATCTAACTTGCTTGTGTAACTCAATATTTTTCAGTCTTATTATTGTCTAATATGTTCCATGAAACTACAGTTTCATCAATAAACAGTTTAGTCACATCCTATTTGTTTAGTATGTTCTAATTTAAGACTGATTTGAGGGGCACCTGGTGGCTTAGTTGGTTAAGCGCGTGACTTTGGTTTGGGTCATGATCTCATGGTTCACGAATTCAAGCCCCACGTTAGGCTCTGTGCTGACACCTCAGAGCTGGGAGCCTGCCTCAGATTCTGTGTCTCCCTGACTCTCTGCCCCTCCCCCACTCATCTCTCTCTCACTCTCTCTCTCTCTTTCTCAAAAATAAAACATTGAAAAAAATTTAAGACTGATTTGAAATTTTTAAGAATTTTTTAAAGACTTGTTGCATCATCATGTTTCATCAGTATATTTGAAAATAATGTATATTTTTGATTGCTGTATAGCAGTACTATATTTTTATTTAACTTAGGCTTTGTAATTGCATTTTTCATATTTCCCTTCTGTTGGCTGTTTGTCTGACATATATTACTGAGTGGTGTAAATCTCTCACAGTGGTGGGTGGCTTGTCACTTCATAAGAGACCTAGATCAGCGGCAGCTACATCATCAACCTGGCTCCATACCCTTGGGAACAAAACAGACATTATCTGGTCAGCTATGGCCACATCTTATGTGAAAAGCTAAGAGTGATACACATTCCCTGAATATCCAGCCATCTCCTTGAAATTTCCCCATGTTATATCAAACTTACAATATGACTGCACTAGTATCATTCTGTAAGTTATTCCCTTTAGCTATCAAACTATTCTGCTTATTACACACAGACCTCTTGAATTATCTACCTGACCTACCCTTGTCCTTTGTCTATGGATGGATTAAGATGTGTGCCAGTTAAGCAGTTGCATGGAGCACCAAACAAGAAAGAGTAGCCAACAATTCTGGGGCGAGGATGGAGGGCCTGAAACTTCAATGAAATTTTAACAGAGTAGAAGTTCTCTTAAAGGTCTTCCTGGGTGAGTACAACGTAGAGTTGGAGGGGAATCTTTGTAAGTGTGTGATTGGTGGTGACAGATCAAAGAGAGTGCTCTAATAGGAGTAGATACCTGTTCCATTTGATTTCAGGATTGATAGGTCCAGCTTCTCAAGGATTAGGTACGCTTTAGCAGATCTACCTTACAAGTTTGTGGCCTGGACTAAATTTTCCCTGACAGCTGAGTAACTGAATTATTATCAGGATTCTCCTTTCTCATTCTGTTCTCACATGGGTCACAGACTTTTCTAATACTATATATGGAATGACCTGATATTAGCCTCTCCGTTAGCTTGCTACCTTAGTAAGACTCCACACTTTATAGAATGCCCACTCCATGCACTTCTTCCTTCAAAAACTCAAAATTACCTCTGATTCTACGTCAAGTGGTAAGTATCATATTTGTGTGACTTTCATCTGCTGACCTATACCTCTGTGAACTATACCCATTCATGTTTATGTTTTTCCTTTACCTCAAATATGTTTCCCAACACTAAACCACTTCACCTTGTTTAAATTCAGTTTCAGAACCTACTCTGGGAAATTTTTCCTAAAGGAAAGTTATGTTATTTTTAACTTGGTTTTATAATTCAGAGTTGCCTTGGAATATTCTGCATTCTTTCAGTTGCCAGTTTATCACATGTAAGGAACATTTAAATCTAGAAATTGATTGGTACAGTCTGTAAATACTTGGATCTGAATTATGTAAACTCTGAAAACATATCAGAGTATGTTGATTGCAGTAAGATATTCCTTAATAGATTGTAGGAATGCTGACAAAAGCTCTAACCATTAGACAGTGATATCAGTCCCATACTTTCTTTTATTCTTTTATTTTTCTAAGTACCTTTTTTTTATCTATCTACCTTTTTGTGATACAAAGAACAAAAACCCACTAATAGTATTAATCAAAACAGAGGAATTTGTGCCTTACCCTCTGGATTAGCTGCTAACACTGAGAGGAGAAGGGAGAAGAGGAGAGCCAAACAGGACTCTTCTGGGGGGAGATATGGGCACTTATGTACCACAAAACAAAGTCCTTTTCTCTGTCTTTCCATTTCTCTGTCTCTCTCCTACTGTTGTCTGTCTCCTTCTGCTCTGTTCCCTATGACTGATTTTTCTTTCCTTAGCTTTATTCCCTGCGAATAAAGGCAGGTTTTCTTCATATGGCAGTTAACATGGTTTAATTAAGGTCCTCATGTATTTGACATCCAAAGGATTCTAAAATGCATAAGTCAAGAAAAGGGATAAAAATGGCACACTTTGGGTCATGCTTGTGAACCCTTCAGTTGAGTTGCTAAAGTTTTGTTAGTAAATCCTTATTCAGATGCCATAAATTTTACTGTACCCATCACATGTGTATGTGGAGTTTTGCAAAGTTAATGTTCCAGGAAAGTTGTGGGCTTTGATAACTGTAACAGAGTTTCCTCATAAATAATGACATTTAAACTTAATTTGCAAAGCTCTAATTAGCTCCATAACACAACTCACATTGTAGAGTTCAGCCAGAGTGGTTGAGATAAAAGAGAAATTCCTAATGTAGAATGTGCTTATATTTCTTCCACTGACCCCCTCACCACCAATGTATTGAATTTAAGTATAGTAAGTACCTTTCTTTGGGAAAAAAAAGTGACAATCTCATCATCATATTGAAATCCTACCTTGGCATTTGAGTATTGTAAGAAAGCTGTGAAATCATAGTTCTATTAAAAGGACATAATAATCACAAAAGAATATCTATTAAAGTCTTTGAAAATGTATTGTTATCTACATGTGTTCCTCTAGTGTTATATTTTGGTTTTACTTTTTCATTTTGATTGCAAGTCTGGTTGATAGGAAAGAAAATAACAGAGCTGTAACTGCATAGCTATAACTATAGTTCACTTTGAATGCCAGGGAGAAATTGTTTATTTCATATATCACCTGTGCAGCTTGATTTAACTATTCTACAAAACAGACATATGTTTTTAACATAAAAATCAGAACAAAAAACATGAAGTTTATATGTTTGCAAGTTAGAGACACTTTTTTTGTGCATTTCCTTTCAGTTATTCCAAACATCATGTTGTCTATTGATAGACAAGCTATTGTTCACTGGCATAAAATATATAAAACATACATGATGTGACACTGGTATAGTATGGAAGGTGTAGGATAAGTGTTTTCTCCAATTCTTTCCTTGTTATCTTGGCTTATGTGCAATCGATCCTCCCCCCTGCCCATACACACTCTCCCAGCCTGTACTGATAACGAGCTGTAAATCTTCCTGATACTTATTGCCAAAATATTATTTTTCAAAGAGAAAATAGGCAGTTTCTTATTGGGAAATATTGCTGGATTTAAGTAGAAACAAAGTAAGAAAAATTATTTGTCGTTCTAAAGTAAATCACAATCTATGGTTTATATTTATGATGTATGTTGGTTTAAAATTTTTAATCTTACCCAAATAAGTGGAATATTGCTTTGAGTGACCCAAATAAAATATAATTTTATGCTTCAATTTATTTAACTTAAAACAACAAATATATTTAACCACCAATTTGTTGAACCCACAGCGCAAAGGTGCAAAGATGTGTAAAATATTGTTTATAATCATTCAAATAAATCAAATTGCCCTTAAAAAACATGCTGCAGCATTTACTAGAATTTACCACAAAAAAGTAGTAAAGTGTAATTTTTTATCATGTTTGTCCTTACTCTATTCTGTAGAGACACAACCTCAGCTTCCCTTTCAGAAACGTACACTAAAGAACTGTATCCAATGACTGGAAACTAAGGCATGAAGTGAAAACTTTCTTGTAATTCCTAGTAAATAGTATTTGTTCTTAATCATATCCTGTGGTCATAGGCCCTTAAATTTTATTTAGTATTTAGCCTACACAGTATTAACATTATCACCATTGTAGAGAGAGTAAATATTCTCAGCTATTCTAAATTTACTACCTATTTAAATTGTAAGATCTGTGTGCTCAATGCTAAGAACTTGAGTAAACCAAGATGGGGAAAGTAAATATAATTGCATTAACAAAATCCTTGATAAAAGGACAGCAACTGGTAATCAACATATCTGGATAGGGATTATAAATAAAGTAACCATTATTTGTCAAAATAGATAACTGAGTCATTATTAAGAGAGTACTGATATTTATGGGATACTTATGAATATGTAATCTATTTCTTACAACAACTCTATATGCACTATTATAATTGCATCACAGAAGACAAAACTGATGAGTGGAGTGGTTGAGTAACTTTCTGTGCTTACATAAATAACAAATTACAAAAGAAAGAAAGAAAGAAACAACAACTAAACTAACTTTGCTCTTAAGTCTGTATTATTTCCCCTATGTCATGCCAGATCCTTCAAAAAAGAAAGTCGAGGGAATCACAAATGTTAGACAGTAGTTAAGAACTTACTCTAGAGTTTGTAAAATTTGAGAATGTAAAGGTGGCAAAAAATCTTGTAATGCTCTAGTTATGATGTGAGAGAAAAAATGAAATATTATTTTTTAAAGAATCAGAGCTCAACTGATAAAATTAAAGAATGAATTAAAAGATGCCTTGATATTTCAAGTTTTGATTATATAACCAAGCTTGTATTACCATGATAAAACTATCAGTTAATTTAATATTACTTAACACTTCTTTTGTTTCTTCTTCTATTCCAGGTACAGATGAGTAAAAATAATAAAAAGTGGGAATTAAAAAGGATTCTTAGGAAAATATTGGGAGACAATGTACTTGTTTCTCATCTTCCCAAATTCCTCAGAGTCTGACACATTGAAAATCGACAGTGACTTAAATATTAGGGTTAAAGTGTTTAGTTACTTATCATTAAGTAGAATACTTCTCATCAATAAAAAGGGATATCTTCTTTTACATGTAACAGCATGGGTGAATCTCAAAAACATTGTGCTAAGAAAAGAAGCAAGGGACATTCTATTCATGTGAAATTGACTATTTTTTCTCTTCATACATATTAGTCTTTTAAGACATTTACTTCAAATTTCACTTCTTCTTAATTCCAAGAAATTTTCATAGATAATTTATAAGTAATAGATTATATTTTAATTCATGTATTGATTTTATTTGTATATATTTATTAAGTTACTGTGCTGTGTGTTAGGGATCAGTTTGAATAAGAAAAGTTCCCTGATCCCAAGATGTTCATAGTCTATTCACAGAGACAGATAAAATTAGAAATTACAGTGGAATAAAAATACAAGATGATTGACAACCTGTACATATATTGTCATACTAGAAATAAACTTAGAATACTGCGATTTTTTCAAGGAAAAACATAAAGATATGAGTGAAAGATTATAAGGACTTGTCAGTACAAATGAGAAAACTAAACTCATAAGATTTTGTAGGCTGTTAATCACCATAACTGGTATAGTATATGAAAATCATGAACGAACTTAATTTATGATAAGAACATATGTAGGAGGAATTATTACCATGTTAACAATTCCATCCAAAAAGTAAGAACAAAATAGATGTAGTTTACTGTGTATTCAATATAAAGTAATGAGATCAGTTTTCAGAATTCACTTAGAAAAGTAATATGACTATGGGAGATACTCTCCATTTTGAATCACTTCCAAAATTGTTTACGTTGTGATACAATTATGTCACTGCTATGTGCATTTCCATTTGGCCCTGCTTAGGCCAACTGTTTAAGCCACTGCTTTCAATTTCAAACAACCAGTGTGATCAGTAGAAAATGCCAAAGTGAATCAATGGGAACCTTATTTTCTCTCTAACCATAGTACTTCCTAAACTCATTTGGAAGACCTGTCTTATTTACTGTAGTTCCAGTTGACCTGTCCCATATTTTAGGTCTTTTTAGGCATTTACACATTCTTATTTTACATTTACCACTTTACGAAGCAATTTTGTAAAATCAAAACTATAGACATACATTATAGGCACACCAAAATAAGATGAAATAGTATGAATTTCCTTTTATTTATTTCAGATACTACTAGGAAAGAATGACCTTACTGAATTTTAACTGCATTTTTCCAATGCTCACTCAAAAAAAACTGTCTATTTCATATTCTGTCAGCAAACCCTCTTGGCTCTCTCTCCAAAATTTATTACAAATATGACTGCTTCTCACCATTTGCACCTCTGCTATGCTCATTAAAGCCACCATTATCTCTCATCTGGACTGCTTAATGAGGCTTTCACTTGGTTTCTCATTTCCCATCTTGCCCTCCTATAGTCTGTTCTCCATAGAGCAGCCAATGTGATTCCTTTAAATTGTAAATCAAAGACTCTTATCCCTCTGCTTAAAATTATCTAATAGCTTCTCATCTCTCAGATAAAATTCAAAGATCCTAAATGATCTGCATCCCTGCTACCTCACTGGCACTATTTCTAACCACTGACCCTTTTAGCTCACTCTGTTCCAGCCACACTGGCCTCCTTTTTGCTTCCTGAACCTGCTAAACTTACTCCTAGTCAGGCCTTTCCTATGGGTCATGTGTCTCTTCTTTATAGAAAGCTTTCCTGCAATCATCCAGAGTGCACTCCTTAGCTTTAATCAAATCTTTGCTTTAATTTCATTTTCCAGATTATTTCTCTGCTTTTTTTTTATGTCATAACAGTTATCACAACCTAAAATGCTATATATTTGTTTATTCTCTTTTTGTCCTCTTTGTCTTCGACCATTGAGAATAAGATCCATGAGAATAAGACTTTTTGTTTTGTTTTGTTTGTTTATAGCTGTAACTCGAACACCAAGAACAGAGACATCCAAAAATCAATTCATGAGTGAATGAATGAATGAATGAATGAATGAATGAAATTATGTATGGATATAATCGTTCAGAAATAAGACCTATATTAAGAATACTTCTATGTATTAGCATGTATTTTGTTTAGACCATGTTAGGTGCTCATAGTTTTCTCTAGCTGATAGTAAGTGACAAGTCTACCTGGTGTTAGGAAAGTGCCCTGTAGTAAAGGATTGGGGACCAGAGAAGAAAGGATTTGACAATTGCTAGATTGTATGTTTTTGTAAAGGCTCCAAGAAAACAAGTCTAAATAGGATAATTCTATTCCATTATGAAGGAAAAGTTAAAATAAGCCTGGAAATTTTAAGTTAAACAAAAACATCACCTGATATTAATTATTCATCTATAGAAAATAGCTATTTCATTGGACTTTTATGAATTAAAAATAACTATTTCATTGGACTTTTATGAGTTAAAAGTAAGGTTTCCAATAAAAAGATAGGCATAGAAAGAGTCTTCTGGGAAGAAATCACAATTAATATCAGAGATTCTAATTTCACATTCTAAGTTCTCCTTTATGCAAATATGATGTTAAGTTACTGAAATTCTCTGAATTTCAGCTGAATCAACTATAAAACATGCAGTCATTACTATCTATTTTGTAGTCTTATAATAAATAAAATTTGTATATTATTCTGCTAATATACTGTGAACTGTTATATGCACCTTATTAGTTAATATTTTAATGGCATAAATGATCATGGTTTGATTCATTCACAATTTGCTATTAGTCAAAGAACCCAGGGTCTACTAGAATAACAGTGCAGAATTTGCTTTATTTATTTTTATCCAATCCTGGAGATTCTTGTATTAACAGTTATGTCTCAAGATCCCTTCTTTAGAGGATCATACAAAACTCACTGAGTTTCAGTCACAGGCACAAGTGATTTATTTTAACTTATGTTTTTTAAAAGGTGACAGATTTATGTAACTCTAAATATTTTCTTTATTACTGGGGAAGCAGTTTGAAAGAGCAATGAATTACTTATCATAGACATCAAATTACTTTGTCAAAATTGTCTAAAATTTCCTACACTTACATAAATTTGTCCATTGCTAAGGTTAATACACCCCAGTGGTTTGTCACCATTCACAGAGCCAAAAGGAGTATTATTAGGAAAATTAGCACATCAAATTTTAAGTGATAGTTCATGGAGCATTTGTGGGTGCTTAGCCTTAAAGAATAGGAAAGAATAATAATTTGCTTATCTCCCTCTACATATTTAGAATAATTATGAGGCTATGATTGGCAAATCCTATATTTTCAAGTACAAACTATCATTCACATAGTACTTTTCTTTATATTTTGTTTTATGGTTAGTATGATAAAATAAAGTTCTACTTGCTTTAAATGTGCTAAATTTTCTGCCTACATGAAAATGGTGCTATCATTATTTTTAGTTTTATGCAAGTATTTGCTTCTTAAAAAATTTACACATTTAATACTTTACAAATTCATTGCCACAAATAATTATTTATTTAATACTGTTCATATTTTATAGTAAGCAATAAACTAAATTGTTTATGATAAGTTGTTTATGACAATTTATTAGAAGTTTATTAGTTATTTATTTCTTATGGATATATAAAATATAGATTGCCAAAAGTTGCTAGCTAGTTTATGTTAAAATTACGGACTGTCGTCATATTTTCTTCAATATGTTTAATTTGATTTTACTATAAAACTATATATTAAAAATAAAATAATGATAATATAGGGAAATGTGAGGTTTTTAAGAAAAATGAGACTTAGCATAATCTCAGTGCTTTGTTGAGTGTTGTTTATTAATATTATTAAAAAATTAAAAACTAAGAAAGAATGAACTTTTTTTAAATTTCAAAAACGTACCTGTTTAAGCTTTTGTTATATTTATTTAACATTTTGGAAATATTTCTTGTATTCTAAATCTCTGTGTACATTTTCTTTTTTTAACTATGGTAACAATGTCCTGACGTATTTTGAGACACAGGCAAAAAATATAATCTTGTTTTTCTAACTGCATTAACGTAAATTAAATTTCATTTTTAATGTCTACAAATTTCTTTTCTTGAAATGATCTGTGATTGCTTATAACTGAAGATAATCTGATGCATCCATAAATGACTGCCCTGTACTAAGGGCCTTGTTTAAGGAAACAATAACATCATGTTGACCATTTGTTAGTGTTTAGGGAGATTCTTTGAAGGACAGCATATGCAAAGATGTTTGTTGAAGTCTATTCAGTTTATCTCTTCCCCTAAAATACTACAATCAGTTGCTTCTGGTTCTGTTTCTTTTTTAAGTTTCCTAAGTAGTATATGTTCATTTACTTTTAGAAATTTATATGTTTAGAAAAGGGTATTTTGGATTTCTAAATATGAATGAGATAGAAAAGAAGATAAGTTAATAAAATCAAGGTATGATGCACTGTTTTCATATATTTTTATATAAAAATATAACACATTATATTTCATTCTGATGAGTTCTACAATTATTAGGGGCACGTGGGTGGCTCAGTTGGTTGAGTGTCAGATTCTTGATTTTGGTTCAATTCATGATCCCAGGGTTGTGGTATTGAGCCCCACATCAGGCTCCATGCTGAGCATGGAACCTGCTTAAGATTTTCTCTTTCTCTCCCTCTGCCCCTATCTTGCTTTCTGTCTTTCTTTCTCTATAAATACATACATACATACATACATACATACATACATACATACACAAATAATAAAATTATTAAATAATTTATTCTATGTGTGTTTTTTAATTTAAAAAATTAAATATTTTAATTGAGATATAATTGACATATAACATTGAAGAAGATTAAGATCTACAGCGTGTTGATTTGATACACTCTATGTCTTTTGATTGTAGAATTTTATTCATTTACATTGAAAGTAACTATTGTTAGGTAAGAGCTTATTAATGCATATTGTTAATTATTTTCTGACTGTTTTGTAGTTCTTTTGCTCCTTTCTTACTGTATTCTTTTGTGAGTTGATAGTTTTCTACAGTAGTATACTTGGTTTCCTCCTTGTTATCCTGTGTACCTACTGTAAGTTTTCACTTTATGGTTATCCTGAGGCTTAAATGCAACACCTTACAGATATAAAAGTCTGTTTTGTTGTTTATACCAACTGTTTATATCAACTCAAATTCAACTGCCTACAAAAAAAATCAACTTTTGATTCTTCCATCCCTCAACCATTTAAGTCTTTCATGTCATAGTTTACATATTTTTATATCAGGTATTCATTAAATTATTACAACTATAAGCTATTTTTAGTACTCTGTTAATACCCACCATAGTACAGTATTGGAATATTTTGATTTTGACTTTTAACTTAGTCTTACTTGTATACTTTATATTGTCATATGTTTTCATGTTTCTAACCAGGGGCCTTTCATTTCAGCTTGAATAATTCTTTTCAGGAGTAATTTTAGGCAGGTTTAGTGGTGATGAACCTTCTTAGTTTTTGTTTGTTTGTTTCATCCCTTTGAGTTCACCATTCTTTTCATTCCTGGCCTTCAAGGTTTCTACTGAGAAATCTACTGATGGAATTATGACAGTTCATTTGTTAGTGACAAGATTTTTTTCTCTTACTGCTTTCAAGATTTTTCTTTGTCTTTGAATTTTACAATTATAATTTGTCTTGGAGAAGATCTTTCTAAACTGAATTTATATGGGAACCAATGAACTCCATGAACTTGGATATCCATATCTCTTCATGTTTTGAGGATTTATCAACCGTTATTTCATTAAATAATCTCTGGGGCGCCTGGGTGGCTCAGTCGGTTAAGCGGCCGACTTCGGCTCAGGTCATGATCTCACGGTCCGTGAGTTCGAGCCCCGCGTCAGGCTCTGTGCTGACAGCTCAGAGCCTGGAGCCCATTTCAGATGCTGTGTCTCCCTCTCTCTCTGCCCCTCCCCTGTTCATGCTCTCTCTCTGTCTCAAAAATAATTAAACATTAAAAAAATTAAAAAAAATAATAATCTCTCCCCCCTTTTATCCATCTCTTTTTTTCTAGAACTGTACCTTTTGTAGATTTTTTTTTGTACAAGTCCTGTAGGCTTTCTTTATTCCTTTTCATTCTTTTTTGTTTGTTTGTTTCTCTGGATAATTCCAAATGACGTGCATTTGTGTGCATTAATGCTTTCTTTTGATTGGTCCAGTCTGCTATTAAACCTGTCTGTTGACAGGTTGAGCTTATTTTGTGTTTGTATTATTTTCTTGATTTCATTAAATTATTTCTCTGTGTTCTCTTGCAGATCTCTGAGCATCTTGAGAAAATTATTTTGAATTCTTTGTCAGTCAATTTGTGTATATTCCTGTCTTTAGAATCAGTTACTGGAGGCTTATGGTGTTTCTTTGATGGTGTCCTGCTTCCTTGATTCTTCATGATCCCTATAGCCTTGTGTAGGTGCACATTTCACAAAGCAGTCACCTCTCTCAGACTGTATGTACTGACTTTGTAAGGAAAGACATTCAACTCTTTGTGAAGGCACACTTCAGCCTTCTGTGACTCCAAGTGTAGAAGTGCAGGGCATTAACTGGGGTGGGGATGTGTGGTGATTCTGGGTCCAGAGAAACATGATATCTCATTGGCTCTGGTGGCTGGGGTCCATGACTTCAACAACTTCATGGGCCTTTGCAAGTGCTACAGGGTATCCTGTAGCCAGTGGAGTGTTTGCCTACAGCTAGTGTCCCTGTGGTTTCTGGTATGCTCAGAGTAGGCTCTCACCCTTGCTGCTGGTCCTGACCCTTGCCACTTCATATGTGTCTGAAACTGGCCTCTATCACCACATACACATGAGCAGCCAGCCCTCACAGCTAAGTCTGTGCACACTACTGGCTCCAGCCATCACTACTTCCTGCCCTCGTCCCTAGCCTAGCCATTGGGCCTGGAGGTACTGCTGAGAACAGTATTCCTCACAGCTGCTACAGACCCACTACCGTGCTTTCCAAGGGCCACACAGTTGTTGATGTTATAGACTTCAGTGGCCTAAGACAGTGAGGCAACATTCCCTCTGCAGACCTGGAGCCACCACAAGGGATCACAACATACACTGCAGGGGAAGCTGGTGATGGGAGTTTGGCCAGCAGGGTGCAGGTGCACAACCCTATGGGCTAGCTGCAGTTGAAGACAACAGTGCAGGCCAATGAAAGGAGACAGGGCTGGAGCTAGGCCCATGAGCAGCTGCAGGGGTCTCGGTTGTTTTCATGCACTCCACAGCTGTAGAGTCTGGCCACTGGCATGCACAGCAATGAAGGCTGGTGGCAGGAGCTGGGCCAGCAGTGTGCAGGTGCGTAGTTGTACTGGCTAGCTCCTAATCCATACACAGTGGTGGTAGTTAGCTGTGGGATTTAGATTGTTGTCTTGCATTTGTATAGCTACAGAGGCCAGGACTGGTTGTCATTATGGAGGATCCTAGATTATAACAGGAGGTAAGATGGAGTGGTAAGTCTGTGGGGACAGACTGAAGTAGCTGGTGTCTGTGAACACAAAAACCTGGGGTGGGGGTGGACCTTGGTGGTAAAATATGCAGAGGGTCCACAGTGGCTGTGCTGGACACTCGTTTCTTAGGTAGCAAAAGCTGCTGGGGTCTCCTGGAGACCAGGCCATGGGGAACTGGAGTTTTTCTTGCTGCATGGCTGGTATTAGTACACACGACTCTTCCTCCTAGTTCCAAACCTCAGGTTTGCAAATTTATGAATGGGGCACAACTGAAGCAGGTCCTTTCTCAGTGCCCAAAAAGCTGTGAATGTTTGTTACTCCCCCTATCCTCCCTTTTCTGGTTAAAGGAACTCTTTTGAGCCAGGGAGTTTTCTCTTGACATTACATAGTGCTGGCTGGGGGAATGATGCACAGACAAAATGAGTTTGCTCTTCCTTCTCTTTTTGTGCAGTTATTCTTAGGGATTTTTTTGTTGTTGTTCTTGTTCCACTCTTTTGCTAAAATTTCTTAAGTGGACTCCTGATCTCACCAAGAGCTCTTTTTGTTCACAGATAGCTGTCTGTGGGGGAATGGAGGTTAGAGTCTCCTATTCTGCCATTTTTAGTGACATTTCAAAAAATGGTGCAACTATTCATAAAGGAAACTGTATCTAAGGTTTTCCAATTGTTTTCATTTAATACAAAATATTTCTCATTTAGAGTACTATGTTTTATAATATTTTATAAACATTCGTCCTCAAACTTCAAATGTACTTAAGGAGAAACAAAATCTAACCTAATAAAACAGCATATTTCTGTACTTTAGAATCTCTAAAATATATATTAAATTGGGTAAAGAGTGAAAAGTTTTCCTACTTCATAGCCATTATGAAATCTCATTGTTTGAATCCTAAATAGATAGCAGTCAGCCATTATGTAGCATATGGGGTTGCTATAGAAGTCCATATGCTTTGTAACAGTTGGTGTTCAAATGAAAATGTGTGAAGTCAAATAAAAATGTGGTCCAGATGACAAAACCTAATTACCAGCAGCATCAAACTGCAGAATTTCTTTCAAACTACCTATGTCACTTTTTTCTGTTGTTTTATAGAAATTTCCGTGGTAAAATAACTTTCAACAAACTTGTAGATTACAATGATAACCATCTATTTTGAGAACATCATATATAAGAATAAAATATAAGGTCCATTCTAGCTTTAATCAATATATTAATAATGATGGTTTCCTTCTCTAAAACCTACCCCAAAGCAAAGCAAGGTAGCAAGGTAAATAGAAGAAGAAAAAGCCATAATCAATGAGACTAGGGATATTGATAATCCACAACACTCTCTCTCTCTCTATCTCTCTCATGCAAACACACACACACATACACATCTACACACACACACACACACACACACATATGTGTGTGTGTGTGTGTGTATCTGCACGTGTATGTGTGTGTCATTCAAGTATGCAGGAAGGTACTTAAAAGGGATATTCCTGGATAAATACATAAAATAAGGCAGATAAAACATTGCTTTTAAAAATGCTTTTAATATTTATTTATTTTTGAGAGAGAGAGAGAGAGAGAGAGAGAGAGAGAGAGAGAGAGCATTAGAAGGGCAGGGACAGAGAGAGAGGGAGACACCGAATCTGAAGCAGGCTCCAGGCTCCGAGCTGTCATCACAGAGCCCCATGCAGGCTTGAAGCCACAAACCGTGAGATCATGACCTGAGCCAAAGTCAGATGCTTAACCGACTGAGCCACCCAGGCACCCCACAAAACATTGCTTTTTAAAATAAGCGGCACAATGTGAAATTGAATTAATAACCCCTATATGGAAACATGAAAATGTATATGCAAGCTAGCTGGGCATATTTTTTGAGTCAGATTTGGTATTAATTATCCAGATCCTGGAAAAGCAGGGTTATGAAAGGAATCTTATAAACAAGTAAAAAAATATTTGGAGGAAGCTTCTGACTAGAGAGAAGATGAGACATTCTGCATTGTGTATAGTTTTAGTGAATAGTAGTTTACTGACTGTAAAGACAAAAATTAAAAGAGCTCACACTAAACGGTAGGTTACAAGAAAAAGCTTTTCATTTTGGAAGATATCTTTGTTCATGTTTTGACATGAATGTCCAGAAAATAATTTGTCTAGAAAGCATTAATATTCTTGCAATAAAATAGAAATTAGCTAAGAATCAATATGCATCTATTACAAGATAAAAGGAAAGATTTAAAAAAACTGATGGCAGCTGAAAAACATAAGTAAATGTGGCACAGGGGAAATGAAAATTGTTGCTTAATATATTGCCATCAGTTAGAAAAATTTTGCTAAAACAATCTCATTTATAAAATAAGGATGCAAAACAATGATAAAATAGAACACGTAGAGGTATGTGTTTGTGTGTGGAAGATTGTGAGATGGCAGAGTTGAGTAATGGAAGCACAGCTGGAAACAGCACAAAGAAGAGAGACTGCTGAAACACAGTGATGCACTTGTAGGACAGTGTTGAAGGAAAAATAAAAGAAGAGAGCAAAGATTTTCAACTACTCAAAATTAAAAGATAAAATCCTGCATGGTTTCACCATCCATAATCTATTTACCTGAGTTGTATATAAACATTTCATTAACCCCGGCCTGCAAAAGTACAATCTTACCGCTTTGTCTTCATTCATTACTTACAGTCATTCATTACTTACCCATATATTGGATATATTGTTGTTACTTCTGTTTTCTTTAAATATATAGTAAATGGGGTGCCTGGGTGGCTTAGTTGGTTAAGCATACAACTCTAGGTTTCAGCTCAAGTCAGGATCTCAAAGTTTCATGAATTTGAGTCCCATATTGGGCTCTGTGCTGACAGTGTGGATACTACTTGTGATTCTCTGTCTCCCTCTCTCTCTGCTCCTCACCTACTCACACTGTCTCTGTCTCTCAAAATAATGAAACTTAAAAAAAATAAAGATATAGTAAATAAAGTTTTATAAAGTCACAAAACACATATGTATTTATTTTTACCTAAATTTGTGTTTCTAATTATTACCATAAAATTTTTAATAGGAAAAATTCAATAGAAAGGATATTTATTACTTAGAAAGTAATGAAAAACGAATACAAAACTGGTAAAATTTGATATAAAAACAAAAATAATTTAGAAGAGATATTGAAGATGTACCAAAAGCAGCAAATGCCCTGAAAGAGAAAATTTACCTGAAGTTAATAAATTAAAAAATTTAAATCTTGAGTTTTCAAATTTCTGAAGCTCAGGATAATTGATAATCAAACCATCAAAACATATACACATCATTTTAAGGCACACTCAAGTGAAAAAATCAGAGCAAGTATTAAGTATAATAATATATGGGGAAAATTCTCCAAACTAATATATATTTTTTCAAGGAGATAAAGTGTAATGAATATTAGGCACAATTTATATTTCAGAGTCTAGATTTTATAATGGAAAGTAAACATTTCATGCTCCCATAAAACATTCATAATATTGACAATTATTTAGACTAAAGAAAATCTTAATTATAAAAAAATGTTTAAAATTAAAGATAATACTTTTTGGTCATAATGAGGTAAGAGTTGAAATTAATTTAGGGGGAACACTCCATGGAAATTGAAAAACTTAGCTCCCAGATGTTATAATTAAATTAACACACCTAAAAACACCACACACTCTCTAAGTTTCAAGGTAAACTCAAAACTCAAATTATAGAATATATAGGGGAAAAAGGGAGAAAACACTGTAATTAAAACCTAATAGATATAAAGGAAAATCCATAGCCTTGAATAAGTATATTGTTAAACAAGACAATTAGAATAAATATTTTAATTTTCCTCTAAAGGAATTTAAAAATGAATATAAAATAAATCTACAGAAGTAGAAGAAAGTATTAGCTGAAGTGAAAAAAGAATAAAACAGTACAAAATGATGGATACATTAAGCTGTTTTCTTAGTGGGGCAAGAATATAACCTCAAAACCAAGGGGAAAGTATGAAACCACAAGATAAATGTCAAAGTGGTCATATGTCAGAGAGGAACTTAAAGGAATGATAAAATAAGTTTTTAGGAAACTGTATGCAATTTAAGGAATCTGGATGAAATGAGTAATTTTAATATATAAATCAGCAAAGAGCTTCACAGAAGAAATAGTCATCAAAATACACCAGGCCCCCAAATTTTTGTCATGCAATTCTATCATAACTTTAAGAAAAAGGAAACTAATATATGTAACTAAGTCTAAAGAAGGGTATTTCCTAAGCATTGTAGAGGGATGTTTGTGTCATGGACCTCTTTTGTAATTTGGATAGCTACTGAGATTTTATTTTTCTTAAATTTAAAATATATTTCATAAGATTATTAAAAGCAATTATGCTGAAATATAAATATATTACTTTGTAAAAATGTGATATAGAAGTTATCTGTTGCTCAGTACATGACATTAATACCTCACATCTAATTCAGTAACCACTGTTGTTTTAATAGAGCTAACCATAATTTAAAATATGTATAATATGTATGATTTCATATGAAACTATGTGCAACATCTACTAGTGACCAAGTCAAGTTATAGTTAATACTCCTACCTATTACTGTCTACTTTCATGATGAAAGGAAATACTAAATTTCAGGTTAGTGGACATATAGATGTCATTTTTTTTTCCAATCAAGTTTATGGGCTCTCTGATATCTTAATGTAAGGTTTTTTTTTACATCATAGAAATAAAAGTTTTCAATTTTTAAGATATTAGCAGTAAGAGTTATACCCAAAGACAATATAGAGGGTCTGTAAGATTATCCACTAATAAAATAGAAATAACAAATCTAAATAAGCATTATCTATCATAGTGCCTGTCATTAAGGACATACTGTACATACTGTATTGATATGGAAAAATTGCTGTGAGTTGCAGAACATGTGTGGAATACGGTGTAAAATAATAATGCAAACACACATATTCATATATATGTGAATAATTCATATATACTTATATAGATATATATTCATATAGATATATGAATAGCTCTGAAAGTAGACACACTGTGAGGGAAAATGAGAACCTGGTGACTGGGGCTTAAGAGACAAAGTGAGGCAGATTACTGTTTTCAGGAGTTTAATTGGTCAAATGTTGATTCGAATTGATAGCACCAAATTGAAGATAGTTAGGAGTGCTTTACCCAGAAGAAGCTCAAGAGAAGTTTTTATATAAGCAAAGCAAGGAAAGTATCTGATTAGCTATAATGTAAGAAGTTGCTTTATTTGGGAGAACCTAGTTAGCTATTTGTGATTGGTTGTACTTAAATTTCTCGGTTTTCTTTTCTCAGTTTCAGGTGCATTGATTCTGGCTTAGGTTTTGGTTTGCATGCATAGGGTACCAAAGCATTAGATCCTCCTCAGTCAAGTGGCTTCTTTATTTAATTACTTAAACAGGGAGGTGAGAGTAGACAAGACTTACTTTCGTTGGGTACCTTTTTTACCTCTGTATTTGTAAAATGTCTAAATGTTACTACTTTAAAAGTAACAAACAAACAATGAAAAAGCAAGCAAAACATAAATGAAATCATACTAGCCATTCTTCACTTTAAAAAAGGAATTGTCCCAATTATTGGAAACTATTAAGCAAATAGTTTAGATATACTTTATACATACATTAAATATACATACTTTATATATAGAGTTATATGTAAATTATATATAAAATATATATGTATGTATTATATATATACACTTCAGATAAACTTTATACTTTTAAAGTGCTTGAATACTTTCTTTCACTATGCTAAAACTTACGTAGATATAACATAGATATAATTCTCAAGTTAACTGATAATACTAGGGCATGTAGAATGGACATTTTTGAAAAGGATAAGTAGTCTAAAATTTTTTAAGTTTCCATCAACTATGTATTTGACAGCCCAATGATAGCTGAGAGCGTGGCCTTGGCATATGTAAATATCTCCACATGTCACTTTTCTTCAAGCCTACAGATTTCAGGCTAGTGACAGTATTAGGCAGCTGGACTTGTTGATAGCTTTCTGACAAAAATAAAACACGGCAAAGTACATGTTTCTTCTGTGTCTGTTCTGTCCAAGCCCAGCGTGTCACACTGCACAGGAAAGATGCTGCTCGGCTTTGGATTATGTTCATAATCATGAGTTTACAGGTGTCTGGAATATAGTATTACAGTGAAAATCCAATGGAAGTAATAGCACACACCTTGATTTTCTTCTGCTTAATAGTAGAAAATTAACTGCTCTAGCATGAGCCAAATTTCATTGAATGCCCTATTATTCCTTTTTCTTTAGCAGAAAAATATGCCAAAGGGTTCATTAGCATCCTTTACCACATTAAGCAGTAGACTAGTCCAACAGATACACTTTTATATCCGAGCTGTGCACTACATAGGTGTGAACCACTTCAAAAATTACTGAAACTCTGTAAGCCTCAGTAATCTCCTGTCTAAAATAAGGATAATTATATGTACCTCCTGTTGTGGTAATGAGAATTAAATGATATAATGTACATAATCTACTTAATAGAGTGGCTGACACATTATGAGCTTTCAAGAAATGAACTATGTAGATAGAAGAATGTATTCTACCCTCAGACCAGCTGAGTTTAAATCCTTGCTTCACTGCTTAACTAACTGTGTCACCATTGTTCAATTGGTTAACCTTTCACTTACTCAGTTTGCTTTTCTGTTACAGGCACAAAAAAAGGATATACTTCCGGGGACTGTTGAAAAAATTAGAGATTACACACACACACGTGTGCACACACACACACACACACGATTGAAGCAAGGTCTGCAACAGTAAGTACTAACTAAATGCTATCGTTATACCTTAAAGTACAATATTAAATTCTCAATTCATGTTTCCATTCTATGGGTATTTTATTCAAACTTTAAAAAAAATTTTTTTTCAACGTTTATTTATTTTTGGGACAGAGAGAGACAGAGCATGAACGGGGGAGGGGCAGAGAGAGAGGGAGACACAGAATCGGAAACAGGCTCCAGGCTCTGAGCCATCAGCCCAGAGCCCCACGCGGGGCTCAAACTCCCGGACCGCGAGATCGTGACCTGGCTGAAGTCGGACGCTTAACCGACTGTGCCACCCAGGCGCCCCTTTTTTTTAAATTTTTTTTTCAAACTTTTGACTTATCAGTCCCACAACAAAGACTCAAATAAATTTAAGAAGTTTCCAATTATTGCCAAAATTTAAGCAGCTAAAATAGTTTTCTAATTATTGCTAAAATTTAAGAACAGAGTAAATAAATTTAAGATTGAAGAATACTAGAGACTTATAGAGATTACAAACATAGTTCTTCAGAAAAAGTTAGTTGTTATTGCCAATATTATTTTTGCTATCATATAAAATATTTACCTGAGAAATCCAGTAAAGAAAATTCTTCCAACCTCAGGTTCACTAAAGACAAGTGATATAGTATAATATCAATAACTGAGTGGTTTTCCATCACATAATTAATTAATGTGTATTTTCATCAAACCCCAAAAAATATACTTAGGTTTCTTAATATTGTTGCTATCATTCTTATCACGCAACAAATTTTATATTATAATTATGTTAAAATTCCATATTGCACATAAATGAAATACCTCATATTATTCATGTCCTCACTGTAAAGGACAGTTATGTACTTTAAGAGAGCCTAACTAAAGAAATAATCACTTTGCAAAGTTCCCCAAATAAGTGCTACAACTATGTTATGCTTCTTATAGATTATTTTTATATTTTAAAATAACAGAAATAAAAACCTTATTTACAACAGAGTCCTCACCAATTGCATGGGGAGGTGTGCAGTTGGGATGACCTTGAAGCGTTTTCCACGCTGAGAAAGGAGGCCAGGCCTCTTGGCAGCTCTCCCTCATGTTGACTAGCTACTTAATGTGGGCCTCCACAGATGAAGGGCATATAACCATGATCAAGGCTGCTCCCATTAGACAAGGACAATTCATAAGGACACCTGGAAGCTGAAAGAATGATATCTAGATCTTGAAGCATGATTCTGGAGGCACACGAGGAGCATTCACATTGTGGAATTTATCTGCTCAGCATATGTACCCCAACTGTGATAGGCATAGTACCTAAAACGGTAGGCTGCCAAAGCAATTCTACAAGAGGTGGCCTTAATTTTGAAGTTGGGCAGCAAGTAATAAGAAAGCCATTAGAGGTGGCACAAAATCATGTCATTTGTGTTCAAACACACAGCAAGATTTCATCCACTATAACTTACATAGCAGATGTTTGTGACTATCATTCTGAGGGGGAAGTTTGAAAATGGTAAATAGGCAGTAGATGTTGTCTGTTATTTGGATGGATATTGGAATATATAGGACGGACTCAGGAAGGGACTTGCCAGTTTTTAAGCAGGAATAAAAGATAATGAAGACAATCTAGAATATGACGTTTTTACAGGATTGAAGAATCTAAGAAACTCTAGATCCTAAATCATAACAAATGGAATTCCAGGAAGACGTCTATAGACAAAAATCCAGTAAAACTTTTTTTTCTTTAAATATGTATTTAATGTGTTGTTAGTTAACATATAGTGTAATATTGTTTTGGGGAGTAGACTTTAGTGATTCATCATTTACCTATAACATCCAGTGCTCAACACGACAAGTACCCTCCTTTATATCCATCACTCATTTAGCCCATCCCCCGTGAACCTCCCTCCATCAACGCTCACTTTGTTCTCTATCATACAGAGTCTCTTATGGTTTGTTTCCCTTTCTCTTTTTTTCCCCTGCGCATATGTCCCTCTGTTTTGTTTCTTAAATTCCACATATGAGTGAAATCTACGTTATTTGTCCTTTTCTGACTGACTTATTTCACTTACCATAATACCATAATCCACATTCTTGCAAATGGCAAGATTTCAATCTTTTTAATGGCTGAGTAATATTCCATTATATACCCCATCTTTTTTTTTAAATTTTTTTTTCAACATTTTTTATTTATTTTTGGGACAGAGAGAGACAGAGCATGAACGGGGGAGGGGCAAAGAGAGAGGGAGACACAGAATCGGAAACAGGCTCCAGGCTCCGAGCCATCAGCCCAGAGCCTGCCGTGGGGCTCGAACTCACGGACCGCGAGATCATGACCTGGCTGAAGTCGGACGCTTAACTGACTGTGCCACCCAGGCGCCCCTAACCCCATCCTCTTTATCCATTCATCAGTTGATGGACATTTGGGTTCTTTCCATAGTTTGGCTGTTGTTGATAATGCTAATATAAACATTGTGGTAAATGTACCCCTTGTTTTAAAAACTTCTAATTAAAATAAATGTTTTAGTGCAAAATTCTGACTAAGAGTGTGTTGAGTGTTAGGAACAAATTGAACAGCTTAATCAGAATCCATGAACTTTTTGAGAAAAAAAAGCATTACCAATACTTTTGATTAAAAATGTAATTGTATTAGGGATAATGTTCTCTTACTCTACTTGAACAGGTGACAAGTTGCTAAACTATACTGTCCTTCAAGAGTGACCTAATCTCCAACCGCCAATAATAAGTTATAGATAGGTAGCTAGCTTTTATTGCAGAATTTTGGTAATAGGAAAATATTGAAAACAAACTGGTTTAATAAAATATAGAGTATGTTTAAATATTGACTGTTAGGAGGCAGTTGAAAAATAAGACACCTCTTGTAAGAAAGGGCCTGGGTGGCTTAGTCAGTTAAATGACCGACTCTTGATTTTGGCTCAGGTCATGATCTCACAGTTCATGAGTTCGAGCCCTGTGTTGGGCTCTGCACTGTGTCAGTGCAGAGGCTGCTTGGAAGTGTCTCTCCCTCTCTCTCTGCCTCTGCCCACATGCTCTCTCTCTCTCTCTCAAAATAAATAAATAAACATTTTTTTTTAAGAAAGGACAAAAAGACACCAAAATAAATTTTTCAATAAAAATATCAAGATGCTATTTGTTTAATAAAAATGATTCCTTGCTTTCTTCTTTAATATGTTCTTTAAAATACGTTGGATAGCAAATTTTTAGATAACATGAGCCTATAATCCATGCTTTTAAATAAGAAAATAATAATAAGCTATCACACATTCAAAAATTACCTTAGTAGATTTATTACTTTAAAATCAATTTCACTTCACTCTTTTTAATCTATATATGCATATCATAAAACTGTGAGCCTGTAGTATATTTTTTTAATTTTTAAAAAATTTTTTATTTATATATTATTTTATTTTTATTTATTTTTATTTTTTTTGTTATCTTTGTCTTTATTTATTATTTTTATTTTATTTTATTTTTTTATATATGAAATTTATTGACAAATTGGTTTCCATACAACACCCAGTGCTCATCCCAAAAGGTGCCCTCCTCAATACCCATCACCCACCCTCTCCTCCCTCCCACCCCCCATCAACCCTCAGTTTGTTCTCAGTTTTTAACAGTCTCTTATGCTTTGGCTCTCTCCCACTCTAACCTCTTTTTTTTTTTTTTCCTTCCCCTCCCCCATGGGTTGCTGTTAAGTTTCTCAGGATCCACATAAGAGTGAAACCATATGGTATCTGTCTTTCTCTGTATGGCTTATTTCACTTAGCATCACACTCTCCAGTTCCATCCACGTTGTTACAAAAGGCCATATTTCATTTTTTCTCATTGCCACGTAGTATTCCATTGTGCATATAAACCACATTTTCTTTACCCATTCATCAGTTGATGGACATTTAGGCTCTTTCCATAATTTGGCTATTGTTGAGAGTGCTGCTATGAACATTGGGGTACAAGTGCCCCTATGCATCAGTACTCCTGTATCCCTTGGGTAAATTCCTAGCAGTGCTATTGCTGGGTCATAGGGTAGGTCTATTTTTAATTTTCTGAGGAACCTCCACACTGCTTTCCAGAGCGGCTGGACCAGTTTGCATTCCCACCAACAGTGCAAGAGGGTTCCCGTTTCTCCACATCCTCTCCAGCATCTATAGTCTCCTGATTTGTTCATTTTGGCCACTCTGACTGGCGTGAGGTGATACCTGAGTGTGGTTTTGATTTGTATTTCCCTGATAAGGAGCGACGCTGAACATCTTTTCATGTGCCTGTTGGCCATCCGGATGTCTTCTTTAGAGAAGTGTCTATTCATGTTTTCTGCCCATTTCTTCACTGGGTTATTTGTTTTTCGGGTGTGGAGTTTGGTGAGCTCTTGATAGATTTTGGATACTAGCCCTTTGTCCGATATGTCATTTGCAAATATCTTTTCCCATTCCGTTGGTTGCCTTTTAGTTTTGTTGGTTGTTTCCTTTGCTGTGCAGAAGCTTTTTATCTCCATAAGGTCCCAGTAATTCACTTTTGCTTTTAATTCCCTTGCCTTTGGGGATGTGTCGAGTAAGAGATTGCTACGGCTGAGGTCAGAGAGGTCTTTTCCTGCTTTCTCCTCTAAGGTTTTGATGGTTTCCTGTCTCACATTTAGGTCCTTTATCGATTTTGAGTTTATTTTTGTGAATGGTGTGAGAAAGTGGTCTAGTTTCAACCTTCTGCATGTTGCTGTCCAGTTCTCCCAGCACCATTTGTTAAAGAGGCTGTCTTTTTTCCATTTGATGTTCTTTCCTGCTTTGTCAAAGATGAGTTGGCCATACGTTTGTGGGTCTAGTTCTGGGGTTTCTATTCTATTCCATTGGTCTGTGTGTCTGTTTTTGTGCCAATACCATGCTGTCTTGATGATGACAGCTTTGTAGTAGAGGCTAAAGTCTGGGATTGTGATGCCTCCTGCTTTGGTCTTCTTCTTCAAAATTCCTTTGGCTATTCAGGGCCTTTTGTGGTTCCATATGAATTTTAGGATTGCTTGTTCTAGTTTCGAGAAGAATGCTGGTGCAATTTTGATTGGAATTGCATTGAATGTGTAGATAGCTTTAGGTAGTATTGGCATTTTGACAATATTTATTTTTCCAATCCATGAGCAGGGAATGTCTTTCCATTTCTTTAAATCTTCTTCAATTTCCTTCATAAGCTTTCTATAGTTTTCAGCATACAGATCCTTTACATCTTTGGTTAGATTTATTCCTAGGTATTTTATGCTTCTTGGTGCAATTGTGAATGGGATCAGTTTCTTTATTTGTCTTTCTGTTGCTTCATTGTTAGTGTATAAGAATGCAACTGATTTCTGTACATTGATTTTGTATCCTGCAACTTTGCTGAATTCATGTATCAGTTCTAGCAGACTTTTGGTGGAGTCTATCGGATTTTGCATGTATAATATCATGTCATCTGCAAAAAGTGAAAGCTTGACTTCATCTTTGCCAATTTTGATGCCTTTGATTTCCTTTTGTTGTCTGATTGCTGATGCTAGAACTTCCAGCACTATGTTAAACAACAACGGTGAGAGTGGGCATCCCTGTCGTGTTCCTGATCTCAGGGAAAAAGCGCTCAGTTTTTCCCCGTTGAGGATGATGTTAGCTGTGGGCTTTTCATAAATGGCTTTTATGATCTTTAAGTATGTTCCTTCTATCCCGACTTTCTCAAGGGTTTTTATTAAGAAAGGTGCTAAATTTTGTCAAAAGCCTTTTCTGCATCGATTGACAGGATCATATGGTTCTTCTCTTTTTTTTTTTTTTGTTAATGTGATATATCACGTTGATTGATTTGCGAATGTTGAACCAGCCCTGCATCACAGGAATGAATCCCACTTGATCATGGTAGATAATTCTTTTTATATGCCGTTGAATTCGATTTGCTAGTATCTTATTGAGAATTTTTGCATCCATATTCATCAGGGATATTGGCCTGTAGTTCTCTTTTTTTACTGGGTCTCTGTCTGGTTTAGGAATCAAAGTAATACTGGCTTCATAGAATGAGTCTGGAAGTTTTCCTTCCCTTTCTATTTCTTGGAATAGCTTGAGAAGGATAGGTATTATCTCTGCTTTAAACGTCTGGTAGAACTCCCCTGGGAAGCCATCTGGTCCTGGACTCTTATTTGTTGGGAGATTTTTGATAACCGATTCAATTTCTTCACTGGTTATGGGTCTGTTCAAGCTTTCCATTTCCTCCTGATTGAGTTTTGGAAGAGTGTGGGTGTTCAGGAATTTGTCCATTTCTTCCAGGTTGTCCAATTTGTTGGCATATAATTTTTCATAGTATTCCCTGATAATTGTTTGTATCTCTGAGGTATTGGTTGCAATAATTCCATTTTCATTCATGATTTTATCTATTTGGGTCATCTGCCTTTTCTTTTTGAGAAGCCTGGCTAGAGGTTTGTCAATTTTGTTTATTTTTTCAAAAACCAATTCTTGGTTTCGTTGATCTGCTCTACAGTTTTTTTAGATTCTATATTGTTTATTTCTGCTCTGATCTTTATTATTTCTCTTCTTCTGCTGGATTTAGGCTGTCTTTGCTGTTCTGCTTCTATTTCCTTTAGGTGTGCTGTTAGATTTTGTATTGGGATTTTTCTTGTTTCTTGAGATAGGCCTGGATTGCAATGTATTTTCCTCTCAGGACTGCCTTCGCTGCATCCCAAAGCGTTTGGATTGTTGTATTTTCATTTTCATTTGTTTCCATATATTTTTTAATTTCTTCTCTAATTGCCTGGTTGACCCACTCATTCGTTAGTAGGGTGTTCTTAACCTCCATGCTTTTGGAGGTTTTCCAGACTTTTTCCTGTGGTTGATTTCAAGCTTCATAGCATTGTGGTCTGAAAGTATGCATGGTATAATTTCATTTCTTGTAAACTTATGAAGGACTGTTTTGTGACCCAGTATATGATCTATCTTGGAGAATGTTCCATGTGCACTCGAGAAGAAAGTATATTCTGTTGCTTTGGGATGCAGAGTTCTAAATAGATCTGTCAAGTCCATCTCATCCAATGTCTCATTCAGGGCCCTTGTTTCTTTATTGACCGTGTGTCTAGATGATCTATCCATTTCTGTAAGTGGGGTGTTAAAGTCCCCTGCAATTACCACATTCTTATCAATAAGGTTGCTTATGTTTATGAGTAATTGTTTTATATATTTGGGGGCTCCGGTGTTCATCGCATAGACATTTATAATTGTTAGCTCTTCCTGATGGATAGACCCTGTAACTATATATAATGTCCTTCTTCATCTCTTGTTACAGCCTTTAATTTAAAGTCTAGTTTGTGTGATATAAGTATGGCTACTCCAGCTTTCTTTTGGCTTCCAGTCGCATGATAAATAGTTCTCCATCCCCTCACTCTCAATCTAAAGGTGTCCTCAGGTCTAAAATGAGTCTCTTGTAGACAGCAAATAGATGGGTCTTGTTTTTTTATCCATTCTGATACCCTATGTCTTTTGGTTGGCGCATTTAATCCATTTACATTCAGTGTTATTATAGAAGGATATGGGTTTAGAGTCATTGTGATGTCTGTATGTTTTATGCTTGTAGTGACGTCTCTGGGACTTTGTCTCACAGGGTCCCCCTTAGGATCTCTTGTAGGGCTGGTTTAGTGGTGACAAATTCCTTCAGTTTTTGTTTCTTTGGGAAGACCTTTATCTCTCCTTCTATTCCAAATGACAGACTTGCTGGATAAAGGATTCTCGGCTGCATATTTTTCCTGTTTAGCACACTGAAAATCTCGTGCCAATTCTTTCTGGCCTGCCAAGTTTCAAAAGAGAGATCAGTCACGAGTCTTATAGGTCTCCTTTATATGTGAGGGCACGTTTACCCCTTGCTGCTTTCAGAATTTTCTCTTTATCCTTGTATTTTGCCAGTTTCACTATGATATGTCGTGCAGAAGATCGATTCAAGTTACGTCTGAAGGGAGTTCTCTGTGCCTCTTGGATTTCAATGCCTTTTTCCTTCCCCAGTTCAGGGAAGTTCTCAGCTGTAATTTCTTCAAGTACCCCTTCAGCACCTTTCCCTCTCTCTTCCTCCTCTGGGATACCAATTATGCGTATATTATTTCTTTTTAGTGTATCACTTAGTTCTCTAATTTTCCCTTCATACTCCTGGATTTTTTTATCTCTCTTTTTCACAGCTTCCTCTTTTTCCATAACTTTATCTTCTAGTTCACCTATTCTCTCCTCTGCCTCTTCTATCCGAGCCGTGGTGGTTTCCATTTTGTTTTGCATTTCATTTAAAGCGTTTTTCAGCTCCTCGTGACTGTTCCTTAGTCCCTTGATCTGCAGCAAGAGATTCTCTGCTGTCCTGTATACTGTTTTCAAGCCCAGCGATTAATTTTATGACTATTATTCTAAATTCACTTTCTGTTATATTATTTAAATCCTTTTTGATCAACTCATTAGCTGTTGTTATTTCCTGGAGATTCTTCTGAAGGGAATTCTTCCGCTTGGTCATTTTGTATAGTCCCTGGTGTGGTGAGGACCTGCAGGGCACTTCCCCTGTGCCGTGGTCTATAACTGGAGTTGGTGGGCAGGGCCACAGTCCGAACTGATATCTGCCCCCAGCCCACCGCTGGGGCCACAGTCAGACTGGTGTGTGCCTTCTCTTCCCCTCTCCTAGGGGCGGGATTCACTGTGGGGTGGCGTGGCCCATCTGGGCTACTTGCACCCTGCCAGGCTTGTGATGCTGGGGATCTGGCGTATTAGCTGGGGTGGGTAGGCAAGGTGCACGGGGGCAGGAGGGGCAGGCTTAGATCGTTTCTCCTTAGGTGATCCACTTCAGGAGGGGCCCTGTGGCAGTGAGAGGGAGTCAGATCCGCTGCCGGAGGTTTGGCTCCGCAGAGGCACAGAGTTGGGTGTTTGCGCGTAGCGAGCAGTTTCCCTGGCAGGAACCGGTTCCCTTTGGGATTTTGGCTGGGGGATGGGCAGGGGAGATGGCGCTGGGGAGCGCCTTTGTTCCCCACCAAACTGAGCCCTGTCATCCGGGGGCTCAGCAGCTCTCCCTCCCTTTGTCTTCCAGCCTTCCCGCTTTCTGAGCACAGCTGTTAACTTAGGACCTCCCAGAGGCTAAGTCGTGCTTGCTGTCAGAACACAGTCCGTCAGGCCCCTCCGTTTTTGCATGCCAGACTCGGGGGCTCTGCTTGGCCGGTGAGCCGCCCCTCTGCCCCGGCTCCCTCCCGCCAGTCCGTGGAGCGCACACTGCCTCACCGCCCTTCCTACCCTCTTTTGTGGTCCTCTCGTCTGCGCTTGGGTCTGGCGACTCCGTTCTCTGTTTTTATTTATTTTTGAGACAGAGAGAGACAGAGCATGAGCAGGGGAGGGACAGAGAGAGAGGGTGGCACAGAATCCGAAGCAGGCTCTAGGCTCTGAGCTGTCAGAACAGAGCCTGATGCGGGGCTCAAACTCAGGGACTATGAGATCATGACCTGAGCCGAAGTCAGACACTTAACCGACGGAGCCACCCAGGCACCCCTAGCCTGTAGCATATTTTATGTACTATTCATCTGTAAGAACAGTGGTCAAACCCCAAAAAAGTTCACTTGATAAGTCAAACTTGAGTTAAAATTTCATTTTTAGTATTTGAATGAAGCCTACTTACTAAATCTTTCTTTTTTTTCACACCCTGTTACTCATGGGTTTGTAAAATTAACCTTTTAGACTGAGATAGGTTTTATTCTAAAAACTAGCAATAGTGCTACACAGACATTAGAATTTTATGCCACTAATATTTTTTTATGCCAGGGATATGACTCATCCCCAAGTAGACATCAAGTAGCTCAACCTAAAGAAAAATGTTGAAAAATCTTATGATGCCTGTGATCATTGCTCTGCCTTCCTTCTTTCACTAGCTAATGGACAAGTGTAATTGTGCTAACAAACCTGGATCCCTTATGATTGACTAGTTGTCCAGCCTCATTTTAGTAAATGCAGGCACAAGTTGGGATTCTAGATGATGCAAAGTAAGCAGAAATCATGTATGCCACCTCATGAAGTCTATACATGATCTTCATACTCCTTTTCACTGTCTTCATGCAGATCAGCATGAAGGCACCTAGAAAGGCATGTTTCGAAATGCCTGAACTACAGAATAAAGGGAGCTGGGGGCTTAAATTATTACTTGGACAGACATCAGTGATCAGGAACACCAACTTTGGAGTGTTTTGAATGAGTAAAAAAATTTTATGATCTCTGAGTGATTATACATTTTGAGGCTTGTTTGTTACAGTTGCCAGCTTGAACTAGACCATCACTAAATTTGGATGCATACAAATCCATGTGATAGATTTCTGTTCTTTGGTTTTATTCCCCTACTAATTGACACACAATTACAAATTAATAGCAATATCTGAAGCTGGCACTTAGATAACCATTAGAGTCTTTCATTAAATTGAATTACCTTCAGAATTTTCTTGGTCAATCTATAACTACAAGGAGTTATCACTTTCTGTAAAGTGTTCTTTGATAGTGTGACTTTAGAGACAACTTTTATTGTTTTTAAGTTTTATTTTCATTTATTTTGAGAGAGAGAGAGAGAGAATGGGAGGGCAGAGAGAGAGGAAGATAGATAATCCCAAACAGATTCGCACTGTCAGTGCAGAGCCCGATGTGGGCTCAAATTCACGAACCGCAAGATCATGACCTGAGATGAAATCAAGAGTCAGATGTTAAAGTTTATTTATTTATTTTAAGAAGGGAGGGTGGATAGGGACAGATTGAGAGAGAGAGACAGAGAGAGAGAGAGAGAGAGAGAGAGAGAGAGAGAGAGAGAGAATACCAAGCTGGCTCCACACTGTCAGCACAGAGCCCAATGCAGGGCTCAATTCCACAAACACGAGATCATGGCCTGAGCCGAAACCAAGAGTCAAATGCTTAATAGACTGAGCCACTCAGGCAGCCAAAAGTTGTAGAATTTTAAATGATTAAAAATGGATAAATTACAGAGGTACATTTTCTCTTTTTCAAAATTTTAGCACTCATATATTAGCTTATCAGTAGTTCTCACTTTTAATAAATAACTGAGGATTTGTTCTTCCCTTCCTGTTTTCTAACAAAACCTCAATGTTTTTAGGTAATCCTCCTCCTAAAATCAGGGCAGGTGATTCAGGGTGAATAGAGACCATACCCAGAACAGAAAAATAGTTGCAAACAATATACATAATAATAACAATTCATTTTCTTTTATAAAAGCACTTAATGTATGCCTGGTATACACCTTTTATAAAAACCTGAGTGTTGGTATTATTGTCACTAAACTAATTGTCTAAAGTGAGTTTCACAGCAAAGTTTTGAATTGTGGTAACTTAATTAGTGTGGACCCCAAAGAACTCCTGTTTGTGTGGTTCATATTAATCAAGATTTATCGTTTTAATATATAAGATTAAAAGGTGAAAATAAATATTTACTAATTTACTTCAGTAACAATAAGAAATTATTAATATAAATGGAAATAAGATGTTTATGGAAAAAACTATATCTTCCAAAAATTATTGAGAAAGTGGCAATATTTATAGTTTTTCAGATTTCTTTAACATTTGCCTTAAATAGAAGATACCAGGATTCTCAAATTTGTTTCTGTGCTCAGTCTGTTGAAATGTGTTCTTCTGTGTATGAAGAAAACTTGTGTATGAAGAAAACTTTTGTGTATGAAGAAAACTCAGATATATGCTTAAAAAAGGGAGGCACATTTACTAGTTTTCAGATAATTGTCATACGCTTCTTGGATACTACACTAAAATTTGATAAGTGATATTTTCTTAAAAGTTAATTGCCATGTGGAATCTGAAACTATGAATGGTAATTTTATAATCTATTGCATTATAATTCATTGGTCTATCTTGCACTTTGAATTGATCTTTTAGCCATGTGTTTTTTTGTCACATCATATTTTGTCAATTGGAAAATATTAGTTCTGGCAGTTAGGTAGATCTTTTAAAAATCAATATACCTTAGGATATAACTCATATTAATTGACAATACAACCAATTTTGTCAGTACAATTTTAACTACCCAGAAATTTTTAAATTTACTGTAGCTGTTTTTTTAAATCTTTTTCCAGCTCAAGTTTACTATTGTCAACTAGTGCCATCATCATTTGTTTTCTTTAAAGTAACCATTCATTTGCCAAAAAAATGATTGCATAATACCTAAGTCTGAATATCCATAATTTTCTTTTTGTCAATATTTCTTTCCAGTAAAATAATGTTTCATGAGAAAGGTAGCTAGTTCTTTTTCTAACTAAAGCAATCACAATAGTGCTTTTCCTCCAGACACTATGGCATTTTGGCATGCAGCAGAAGTGCTATATGTAAATTTCTCTTTACATCAAAGAGGACACTTAAATAAGTGTGTCCTTTTTTGTATTAAAAAAAAAAAAAACAAAAAACACCTAACTCCTGGGTTTTAGAAATTAAAATTCAGTATTTTCAGTTACTTTCTCTTGTAGGAAGACTTTGCTAAAATAATAAATCTAAGGATATATATTCAAAAACTAGGTGGGGGGCACCTGGATACCTCAGTCGGTTAAGCATCTGACTTTAGGTTGCAACTCAGGTCATGATCTCACTCTTCGTGAGTTAGAGCCCTGTGTCCTGCTCTGGGCTGACAACGCGGAGCCTGCTTGGGATTCTCTCTCTCCCCCCCTCTCTCTCTCCCCACCCCCTCTCTCAAAATAAATAAATAAACTAAAAACAAAACAAAACAAAACACTAGGTGGTGTTTCAAGGGAATAAAATAATGCAATTTGAAGTTACCTGTTGGTAGTCTTACCATACATAAAAATAGACTTTAAAGTACTTGAAGAATAATTGACTATAATTAATTCCATTTAGCTTCTATAATTATGAGTTATTTCAGCCAAGATTTTGAAAGGGCATAGTATATGGTAAGATATTTTAGCCTCAGGGAAAGAGAATGAATCTTGCTATGTTTTGCTTATTGGATAAATTTTTTGAGGGAGAGGCAAGCAAAATAAACTTAAAGTGCAGTTGTAAATGTATATTACATTATGTCAAATTAGAAGATATGTATGGAGAAAATGAAGACTACAGTTACATACATCATATATAGTTATAATCACACATATTTGAGGTCTTTTAAGAGCTACAGGCATTCTTGTGTTGGGGATATTAAGATTGTCCCTTGAGCAATGATGAATTCCATACCAAATGAAATTACATAGAGTGGTTAATAAACATATGATTCTCATAGTGACTTTTTTCACCTTTACAATAAAATTATATTAAAATAGTATTGTATCAAAACACTCGTGAGTTAAGTGTTATAATTATAGTTATAATTAATGCCCTGGTGAAATTCCAATGTGGAACCCTCAATCTCTTCCTGTTTTGCTTTAAATCGTAAATGTAAATTTTGTTCATCTGGCTTTAAGAATGTAAGTAATTTTTTTAATGAATATAGTAGCAAGAAATTATAATCTAGTAAAGAACGAAAATATTTAAAACTTCATATAATCATTTCAATAGTTATCAAACTGATTGTAACTTCTTCCAGATAGGATGTTGTAGGGAGCACTAGATCAGTGTCCCTAATGACCACTAATAAAGTGGGAAAATATTAAATAATACAGTTAAAGCCATCAGCAACTTGTGGAAGACATACTAAAATTTCAGAGATGAAAGAGCAATTAATAGATGAAATAATAACAGTCTTATTTGTTCTTTGTTTTGTCCTGCTTTCTGGGAGCATTTGCCTTTTTTTTTTTTTTTTTCAGGGACTGAGGACAGAAGGGTAGGTAGCCAAGAAAGAATTTGCTGCTGGGGAAAACAAAAACTTTAAAGCTGTTAGGTGTACAACACTAAATGTACAGAACTATTTTTCTTTAATTTTTTTTTAACATTTATTCATTTTTGAGAGACAGAAACAGACTGTGAGTGGGGGAAGGGCCGAGAGAGGGAGACAGAATCTGAAGCAGGCTCCACGCTCTGAATTGCCAGCACAGAGCCCCATATGGCGCTTGAACTCATGGACCACAGGATCATGACTTGAGCTGAAGTCTCAGGACACTTAACTGACTGAGGCACCCAGGTGCCTCCAGAACTATTTTAGAGTGGCAAAAATAAAAGTTTGAAGGTCTCAAGTGCACAAGTAGTTGTTTCAAACAATACCTCTGCTGAATTCTGAGGCTATGCAGGAAGCTGAAAAGTTAGATCCAAAGGTTCTTTGCTGGGCAAAATTGATTTAAAAAAATGATGCATTTTAACAGTGAAGTGAGAAGGTTTAAAGTGTTGAGAAATTAAAAATATCTGGAGTGTTATATACTCAGTGAATTTAAAAGTAAATTGTACATATTACAAAATGAAATTCATTAGTTGGAAGAAAGATTAATAGAAATATCCTAATTAAAACAGACAGGAGGGGCGCCTGGGTGGCGCAGTCGGTTAAGCGTCCAACTTCAGCCAGGTCACGATCTTGCGGTCCGTGAGTTCGAGCCCCATGTCGGGCTCTGGGCTGATGGCTCGGAGCCTGGAGCCTGTTTCCGATTCTGTGTCTCCCTCTCTCTCTGCCCCTCCCCCGTTCATGCTCTGTCTCTCTCTGTCCCAAAAATAAATAAACGTTGAAAAAAAAATTAAAAAAAAAACCAGACAGGAATAACAAGAATGGGAAAAACAAAAAACAAAATCAAAATGGAATAGAGTATTGTGTGTCACATATTTGAAAGGTCATCAATATAGATGTAATTAGAAAATGATCTGAGATGGAAAGATGAAAATTCAGAAAACAACAGAAGGGGTTAATGTTAAGGTAAATTTGCATATTATGGAAAAATCAATGATCATATTGTCTTATAGTGTTTAAATATATGTAGAAGTAAAAATATATGATAAAGATAAGACTAAATAAGAGATAAGTAAATGTAATTAAAACTGACAGAAGAAAAAATAGGAAAGCTGAATAGTCAGACATTTTGTAAGAAATTGAACGTTAATGCATTTATTAAAAGACTTCCCAGAGAGAAATTCCAATGGCTTATCAGTGACTTTTTCCAAATATGTAAGTTAGAAATAATAGTGAACTTTTACAAAATCCTCTACATAATAGAAAAAGAGCAGCTGTTTCCCAACAATTTTTGATGCCACATAATTTCAGCGACAAAACCTATCATGTAAAAGGAAATTATATAATGGGAAAATCACAGGCAAATCTCTTTCATGCATATTTATTCAAAAATATTAAATCAAATATTAGAAAGTTTAATTTGGTAATATATAAAAAGCCAATATTTTAACAGTTAGGTGAGGTTTGTTATGTGTATTGAAGATTAAATTGACATTCAAGTAGTCAACCAACATAATTTATCATGTTAATAAAGGAAAACATAAAACCTTTTCCACGGATTCAAGGAAGACATTTGATAATATTTCAGTACATTTGTGATCATTTTTCTCAAATTGTGAATGATGCTTTCTCAGTATATAAAGCATACATATATGTGCCCACACAGACAAAACTTTAGCAATGTTATTTAATGATAAAATAGCAAGTGATTTCCTTAAAGTTCTGAAATCAGAAAGAGTCTTCTTTTATCATCAATTATTTTTAACATTGAAATAAAACTCTTTCTTAAAAGTGAGGTAGGCAATAGAACACTTGTTTAAAAGTGAAGTAGGCAATAGAAATAAATAAAAGGCAGGACAGATTAAAGTTGTCATTGATAGATGGCATGATTATTTACATAAAGACCCAGAAGAATCTACAGATGTTGTACTAGAATCAATGAATTAACTTATCATGGTCACTGAGTACAGAATAAACACAAAAATGAATTTTATTATACAACAAACTAACATACACATACAGTTTACAATAGTATAAAAAATCTATTGTCTAGGAATACATATGAAAACTATCTCTAAAAAGTTTATTCTGAAAATTATAATTTTATTAAGAAAAATTAAGTGTAGTGTACAAATAAATGAACAAAGGAATATATTTATGGATTGGAAGACTCAATGTTGTTAAGATATTATTTCTCCATAAATAGTCCATATACTCCAGTCTCATTTGAAATTTCAGAAGTTTGTTATGCAGAAATTGACAAGCTCATTGTATTATTGGTATGGAAATTTCTTTTTAATAAATGACATAATGTGAGAAAAATAGTTATATGCCATCTTCTTGAAATATGAGACATTGAAGAGAAATATAAAAATATTTAAGAAAAAAATTATGTAGAAATTGAGTAATTTATTTGTTACAGTTTTCTCTCAGAGATGTAGACTGCCTCTTGGCTTACCATTGTGTGACTCATAACCAGTAAAAGTGCCTCATGTAAATAAAGTTCATTAGACTTATGTTTCCATTGAAAAATAAAAATTGAAATGTAAGGGCATATTTAATTGAAATAAATTTCATTTGAACAATATTTTCAAAACTGTTTAATAGTATGGTATAACTTTAAAAAATCTGAGACATGATATAGTCAGGGCACTGTTGTTGGAAGAACAAAAATTTTCCACAAGAAAAACTGTTTCAATGATATAAAGTAAGCCCAAATAATTTGAGGGCTTAGAATTTTCTCCCTGACAATTTTGATGAAGGTACCACATGTTATCTTTTTCTTTTCCTTAAATCAGTCACTCTTCTTTCCTACAATATTTTCAACTTAACATCTGCATTAACAAGATATGAGTATTTCCATGTATCACATGGACAATACCCTTGTAGCACCCCAAAACAGATCCACATAAATACAGTCAACTTATCTTTGATAAAGAAGCAAAGTTAATAGAATGGAGCAGTCTTTTCAACAAATGGTGCTAGAATTACTAGACATCCAAATGCAATACTGTAAAGCAGAACTTTCAGCCTTGCATAATTTAATTTAAAATAAATCTCACAAAACTAATATATAAATATAAAATATAAAATTATGAACTTCTAGAAGATAATACTGGAGAATATCTAGATGGCCTAGGGTTTCATGATGACTTTTTTAGATACAACACCAACAGCATGATCTATGCAAAAATAATTAATAATCTAGACTGTATTAAAATGAAAAATTTTAGGGGCGCCTGGGTGGCTCAGTCGGTTAAGCGGCTGACTTCGGCTCAGGTCATGATCTCACGGTCCGTGAGTTCGAGCCCTGCGTCGGGCTCTGTGCTGACAGCTCAGAGCCTGGAGCCTGTTTCAGATTCTGTGTCTCCCTCTCTCTGACCCTCCCCCATTCATGATCTGTCTCTCTCTGTCTCAAAAATAAATAAACGTTAAAAAAATAAAATGAAAAATTTTAATTTTTCTGAGATGACACTATCAAGGAAATGAAAAAAGCCACAGATGGATAAAATATTTACAAGACACATGTTATAAGGTACTGTTATCCAAATATTCAAATAACTCTTAATTTTCAAACATCATAGAAAAACAGCTGGATTAAAAAATGGGCCAATGACCTTAACAGACATCTTACTGAAGAAGATATACAGGCAATCATATGAAATGATGCTTCATATCATATGACATCAGATAAATGCAGTTTGAACAATAATGAGATGACACTGCACACTTACTAGAATGGTCACAATGCATAATACCAGTAACATCAAATACTATTAACGATGTGGAGTCACAGGAACTTTTGTGCATTGCTTGTGGGAATGCAAAATGGTATAGCCTCTTTGAAAGACAGTTCGGTGTTTTCTTACAAAACTAAACATATGCTTATCATACAATACAGTAGTCGTGCTCCTTGGTATTTTCCTAAAGGAGTTGAAACTTATGTCTACATAAAAACCTGTACACAGATGTATATAGCTGCTTTATTTGTAATTACATAAGCTTGGGTGCAACAAAATAATCTTCAGGGGGTGAATAGATAAATACACTATGATACATCCAGACAGTGGAACATTGTTTAGTGCTAAAAAATGAACTATCAAGCTATGAATATACATACAGAGAACCTAAATACATATTACTAAGTGAAAAAGCCAAGTGGAAAAGGCTACATTTTGTATGGTATAAGCTATATGACATTCTGGTAAAGGCACAACTGTGGAGAAAGTAAAAAGATCAATTTTTACCAGGGGCTAAGAAGGAGGAGGGATGAATAGACTAAGTATAGAGGATTTTAAGGCAGTAAAAACATTCAGTATGATACTATAATTTGGGGATACATATCATTATACATTTGTCCTAACCTATAGTATAAAGTATTAAGAGTGAGACATAATGCAACTAAGGATTTAATTAATAATGATATTTCAGTGTAAGTTCATCTATGGTAACAAGTGCATATCTATGGTTGAGGATAATGGCGATGGGGGAGGTAATGCAAGTGTGGGAGCAGAGAATATATGGGAATTCCTCTGTCTTCCATTCCATTTTTTTATAAACCTAAAACTACTCTGAAAAACAAAATATACTAATTTTTTTTAAAAACCCTACAGTAAATCTGCCTTTCTTGGTTATTTATTTAATTATAATTGTTTATAAATAAAGAGGTTACATATCATTCAAAGTATAAGAACATGAGTAAACATTTTAAAAATAGGTATATGAATAAACACTTTAAAAGTATTAAAATAGTCAAGAAATACAAGATGACATACTACTGTGATATTTTAACTTAATTTCAAAAATAAGTTTGACATGGTAATGCAAATGTTTGTAAAGGATTGAGGATTAATAAATACATATTAAGAGTATATAGATATACAGCCTTTCTTTCATTTTCTTACACTTGGACACACAGTTGACATGGACAGAAACTTACTTCTTCTAATCATGTAAAATTCTTAAATATTTATCTCTCTCTCTGTAAAGGTATAATACCTACTTACCTAATATATGAACCATAATAACATATTATATGTGTTTATTGCCTATGTATAAAATTCTACAAAATTATTAGCATTAATTATCTTCCTTATTTCAATATTTTATCTTTTCCTCGGCTCTTTGACATGCTCTCTTTCTTATATATCGCCCATTATTTTTATGTTCTCTAGATCGGGTGAGTTTCCCATGCTTTTGGTTTTGAAAAATCCTTTGTATTCAAACTGTTGTCTCTGTCAATTGTCAAAACCTTGTCTTCAAAGTCAAAAGTTAATATTCAAAGATTTTGTCACCTGTGCTGTTTAGTGACGTCCTTTCATGAGGCACACAGTTTTGGAATTCCGTACACACAATAAGGAGGTGAGGACTTTAAGTCAGGAAACACAGGGAAGAAAAGTAGCTTAATTCCCATCAATAGTGCATGATGCTTGCTTTTTCTCCACATCCTCCCCAACACCTGTTATTTCTTGTCTTTTCAATTTTAGTAATTCTGATAGTTGTAAGATGATATCTCATTGTTTTGATTTTCATTGAGTATGTTGAGCATTTTTTCATGTGTCTGTTGGACAGACAATTGTATGTCTTTGGAAAAATATCTATTCAGAGTCTCTGACCAGTTTTTAAGCAGATTATTTGTTTTTGGGTGTTGAGTTGCATCAGTTCTTTATATATTTTGGATAATAACTCTTTATTGGATATATCATTTGCAAACTTCTTTGCCGATTCAGTAGGTTGCCTTTTTGTTTTGTTGATGATTTCCTTTGATATGCAAAAGCTTTTTATTTTGATGGAGTCCGAATAGTATATTTCTGCTTTTGTTTCCCTGGCTTTAGAGGACATCAAGAAAAATGTTGCTATGGCCCAAGTCAGAGAAATCACTGCCTACATTCTCTTCTAGGATTTAATGGCTCAGATCTCACATTTTAGGTCTTTAATCCATTTTGAGTTTATTTCTGTGTACATTATAAGGTGGTCCATTTGTAACTGTCCTGTTCTCCCAGAACCATTTATTGAAGAGACTCTTTCCCCTATTATACATTCTTGCCTCTTTTGTCCTAGGTTAATTGACTATATAAGTGTGGGTTTATTTCTGAGTGCTCTATTCTGTTCCATTCATTTATGTGTCTGTTTTTGTGCCAGCCCATACTGTTATTTTGTATTGAAGTATAATTAACATACAGTGTTACATTAGTTTCCAGTGTACATTATAATGAATCAGTAATTCTAGGGCCTGAACCTGGCTGGCTCAGTCTGTAGACCATGTGATTCTTGATCTCAAGGTTGGGAGTTGAAGCCCCATATTGAACATTGAGCTTACTTTAAATAACAAAACAAAGTAATGATTCAGTAATTCTGTACATTACTCAGTACTCATCATGATACATGTACTTTTAATCTTCTTTATCTAATTCACCCATCCACCCAACACACCTCCCCTTTGGCAACACTAGTCTGTTCTCTTTATTTGTCTATTTTATGTTTGTCTCTTTTTTCTTTGTTTTTTTTTTCTTAAATTCCACATATGAGTGTAATCTTAAGGTATTTGTCTTTCCCTGATTTATTTCACTTAACATTATACTTCCTTTGTCCATCTGTGTTGCTGCAAATGGCAAAATCTTACTTTTTTATGACTAATATCCCATTGTGTGTGTGTGTATGTGTGTATATATATATATATATATATATATATATATATTCTTTTTATCCATTAATCTATGGATGGACACTTGAATTGTGATTGTAAATTGTATTATATTTATTGTATTTATCATATTTTTATTATAAATTTATGTACTGTATTTATATACAATTGTATTGTATTGTATTGCTTGGCTATTGTAAATAATGCTGCAGCAAACATCAAGGTGCATATATCTTTTCAAATTAGGGCTTTATAGTATAAATTGAAATCTGGATTTGTGATTCCTTTAGGTTTGTTCTTCTTTCTCGAGATTTCTTTGGTTATTTGATGTCTTTTGTGGTTCTATACAAGTTTTAGTATTATTTGTTCTAATTCTGTGAAAAATGTTTGCATTTTGATAGGGATTGCATTGAATCAGTAGATTGTAAATTGGTATAGTATGGAAAACACTATAGATGGTCCTCAAAATATGAAATATAGAAATCCATATGACCCAGTAATTCCAATACTGGGTATTTACCCCCCAAAATGAAACAAAAGTAATTCAAAATGATATGTGGACCCCTGTGTTTATTGCACCATTATTCATAATAGCCAAGATATGGAAACAACTTAAGTGCTCATTGATAGATGAATGGATAAAAAAGATGTGGTGTGTACATATATATATGTGTGTGTATATATATATATGTATATATATATATGTATATATATATGTATATATATATATATATATGCACAGTGTATTATTATTTAGAATAAATAGAATGTCTTTCCATTTGTGACAACATGGGTATAATGTAAATGAAATAATCCAGACTATTAAAGACAGATACCATATGATTTCACTTATATGTGGAATATAAAAAACAAATGAAGAAACAAACAAAAAGCAGAATTGGAGCTATAAATACAGAGAACAAACTGATGGTTCCTGGAGGGATTAGGGGTGGAGGGATGGGCAAAGTGAGTAAAGGGAAGTGGGAGATACAGGCTTCCAGCTATGGAATGAATAAGTCATAGGAATAAAAGACATAGCAGTATTAGTGTTGTATGGTGACAGATGGTAGCTACACTTGTGGAGAGCATAGCAGAATGTATGGAGATATTGAATCGCTGTATGTATACCTGAAACAAATGTAACCTTGTGTGTAAACTATATTCAAATAAAAAAATTAAAGTAGCTTAACTCTTCAAAATATTGGCTATCCTACTGGTTACAACAAAATCTAAGTTGTAGTTGTAATTTTGCCAGTAATTTAGACTGGAGTTTTCAATATATGATACAAAATACTTTTATAATTATATAATTTTTATAAAAAAATTTATAAAAAAATTTTAAAAATTCTATCAATTTTTCCTGGTCCTAAGAATTAAAAGGTACTGGAACACCTGGATAATAATTTATTATTATTATTATTTTAAAAATTTTTTTTAATGTTTATTTATTTTTGACAGAGAGAGAGAGAGAGACAGAGCATGAGCGGGGGAGGGGCAGAGAGAGAGGGAGACACAGAATCTGAAACAGGCTCCAGGCTCTGAGCTGTCAGCACAGAGCCCGACGCGGGGCTTGAACTCACGGACCATGAGATCATGACCTGAGCAGAAGTCGGACTCTCAACCGACTGAGCCACCCAGGCGCCCCTGGATAATAATTTAAAGAAACAAGTAGACTCATATTTCATGTGCAGTGTAGGCAAAAAGAAATATATTTATTAGAAAACAAATTACATTTATAACTTAATAGAAAAGAGAGAATACAATTAGTTGTGATGGTAAAGCCTTTGAAGACTCCAAATCTAGAAACCATTAAATTAAATATTAATAAGTTGGCCTATTGTTTTAAAAATAAAAACTGTTTAAGGGGAACCATACACACAGAGTTAGAGACAACATATATATATATATTATATTCATACATATATATTTATATATGTAATTTTTTTTCAAAGAGCCAAGCCTATGAAGAAAGATAAATTATTTTACTGATGATGATAAAGTATTTAGTATTACTTTGTTATTAACATTTATGAAATGTTTCTGCTCTACAAAGCTTTATTTTAAAAGGGTTGTATATATTAATTTGTTTAATCTTTTATAGAGACGAAAAGTATCACAAAGGGGCTAATTTTTATTTCCAAAATCTTACAATATCATTTGGAGCTTGATAGAAGTAAATTCAAGATTGGATTCTTCTTTGATAACTTTAAAGTATAATATGCATGTGAGTGTTTATACATATATATGTATAAGATATATTTACATATATATCATATATGTATAATTATATACATACATATATGATTGTAAAAACCCTTACCTAATGCACTGATTTAAATAAATAAAAAATATAAGGCATAAAAAAGCATTCACAAGAACAGTGTGAATAACTGAATCATTATAGTAAGATAAATATAACTTAGAAAATAATGTTGACATCTTTCATTTAATCAGCACATTTCAAAAAGTCAGTATTTATTATACCAACAAAGATATGACCTGAAAGGAAACCTTTGTGGATTATGTTTAGGATTATAAAATGGAGCAACCCTTTAGAAGACAATTGATAATACATAAAAAAATGTTTTTAAATGTATATTCTTTTCTCTAGAAAAGACTACATCTACAAACACTCTCTAGTGAAAGAGGCAGATAATGTAAAGTTCTTTGAAGTTGGTTAGAGATGAATTCAAGACTGGATAAACGAGTTTATTTTTGATAAAGGAGATAAAGTTGTTTCTTTGAGCTCAGAGGGAAAAGAAAATAATGAGTAGGTATAGGTACTGACAATGATAAACTGAGACATAAACCTAAGACATCTTCCTTCTGAGGAGACCTTTTCTCTTTTACTTTTTAGAAATTAAGAATGGCATGAAAATTTTGCACTGAAAATCATGTCATCTACATTTAACATTTGTATGTATGTGTGTATTCATGTGTTTTTGTGTATGTTTTGCAACATTCCAGATACAAACTATGAAAAAATACACAGATATGTCAGTAGTGCATTACCTAATAGGCATTCCTTTTGCAGTACCTCTTGTGCCCAATGTCACTGAACCAAGATAAGAAAACTCCTATGATGATGACTCCTTAGGCCTACAGTCTGCAGGGATGATTCTTCTGTACTCGGCCGGAATGAAGGGATAGAGTCAAAGGCATTCATCTCTGCTGCCCTCTTGGATAAAAAGAAGAGACTAATATTCAGTATGATATTCATCTTCACCCATGAAGGTTCTTTAAGAACACTTGCCAGCAGTGAGGAATGGCATCCTCTATATTAACTATCTTATATAAAGCATTACTTCAGGGCCATAGTAATCATCAGTAAGTGATGATCAAAGTCTTCCAAGTGTAGTGAGGTACAACCCATTAGATAAATTTTATGGAAGAACTGCTGCTGGTTCTCTCTTCTGTAAAATAATTAATCATATAGCTCTTTCATTTTTTAACTATTTTAATTTGAGGTTCAACAAGTATGCAACAATAGCTGGATATTGTATATACAGACAATTCCACATCTCTGTTATTTGGGAACTTAATGTTATATAGAAATTTATATTGTTGTTAGTCTACTTTTTTTGTCCCTTAAGGTTGTTAAGGAAATCTAACAGAGTTTGCAATTCATTTGCCACATTAATGACTTTAAATTCTTTCCAAGACACCTATGAAAATATAAATATAACTACAGAATATAACATCTTAACAGTATTTTTGGTTCTCTTTTCTATTGCTGAATTTCACCTCAGAGTCATGGAGTGATGAATTACCAAATGACTAGAGGAAATAATTAGTTGAGGGGCATAGATCTTTGCAAGTACACCATTTTTCACTTTCTCCTCAGACACTCAACTCCTTTATTCTTAACTCGCCAATCAAATATCAGTTATATACATTATATTATCAGATCACACACTTAACCCTTATTCTCCTTGCCTTGAGACTGTATGTTAAGATCCCCTCTCCTTTAAACCTACTCAGATCATCCCCTGATCTCCTAGATCACAGCTTCAACCATGGCCATTTTTCTTTTTCCACTCCCCCGACTTTGCTTTACCTAGGCGTATATAATTTGTCATGTCCTGTATTGTTCCAGGGGAAAAAACAAAGTTATATTTCCTATATAAGAATTAATTTTTAGGGGCGCCTGGGTGGCTCAGTCAGTTAAGTGTCTGACTTCAGCTCAGATCATGATCTCACAGTCTGTGAGTTTGAGCCCCGCATCAGGCTCTGTGCTGACAGCTCAGAGCCTGGAGCCTGCTTTGGATTCTGTGTCTCCTTGTCTCTCTGCCCCTCCCCTGCTCATGCTCTGTCTTTCTTTATCTCAAAAATAAATAAAAACATTTAAAAAAAATAAAAAAAGAATGACTTTTTATATGTAGTTATCTACTGAATCTATACAATCCAGTATATAGTATTACAATGATTATGTTTGAATTTCTTCAGATCAGTTCTTACTTTATTAAGTTTCCTCACACACAGAGATATCTTACAAAAATATATAATAAACTTCAGAGTCTAGAAATACAATCATCTTCATAATTTGGTAAAATAAGAACATTCCACAGGTACAAACATATATAAGATAATAGATGAGTAATGTAATATGTGAGCATAATATTAATTGCTGCTGTTGAGTCATTATAACTCAGCTATGTTTAAATGACAGTGCTATGATAATAGAAATCAAACAACTGTTTGTTTATCTTTAAGAATTTTTACAAATAATTAGAAACCATTATCTCATTTTCTTTTTGCTTGGTGTTTTTACCTATTTCTTGCATTTAATTAGTTTTATTCTTTAAACAGCTTTTGTTTATTCATACCATATCATGTAAATGTATATGTCTACTGCTGTCTGAGTAGTTTCACATGATCATGCTACAACTGATTAGCCTTGCCCTAATCATTGTAATTTACTCCTGCCCCCACGTTTATTATAATCTAGCATTCAGATACCTGCTTTCTAATTTTGAGTGAGCCAGTGTTTATTTCCTGAAAATTTCATTACCAATCACTTTCCCTTTTTTTTAATAGTGTTCTTACTCTGATAAGTCTCTTTTTAAGTTTTCAAGTGGGTACTCATTGATTTTAAATGTTCAAAGTATGTGCAGGTTATTCTATGTTAAAATAACTTGTAGCTATAGCTTTATGCTATATTGTGTATTTGTTTCTGTTTCAGATTTCAGGAAGAATTGTGTATGAGTTCTTGTAGCACAGGGCCTGCCTATCTGTATTGCTGAATCTGAAAGTCTACTACTGCCTTTTGATAATGATTAATAACAATTAAAAACAAGGACATCATGACCAATTTAGAGAATACAACCTTCATAAACATTGAATAACATCAGTATACTGTTGGTTTACAAACTCCAGAACATATAAAATGTAGTGATAAATCCAAAGGTGAGTGAACAATAAATTAGGATTCATAATATTATACTAAGAAAATATATCAAATGAAAATAAGGGATTCATTTATTATCAGAATTCCAATAAACCTGGAAGCCCTCAAGATTTCTGCATAGTGCTTTGTAGAAATAAATGCTTAATCTCTTCGTTTTGATTGAGCAATTGCATTCCTCATAAATGCCTTATAATCTTTTGATAACTGTCCTCATATAAAGGATGATTTCACTAATCACACATTTCATCATTTGAATTGCTCCTTATTTGCATCTTGTAGCTGACTTTTCATGACCATATATTTATATTTAGTTATCTCTCATAAACACCAGTCCATGATTAAGGGATTTTTCACAATTAATAAACAAATATATCAAGATAGAAAATATTTATTAATATCAAACAGACTCTGAAAGAGAGACTCTGAAGAGATATATTTAAAGTCTTCTTTCCAGCATTAACTAGGCTTATTTTCATATTTTACCTCCTTGGCCATACACAAAGTTCTCTGTTCATATACAGTTGTTTTAATTATCTGACTTTCTAGGCTTACCAACTGGAAAATATGGAGAAAATACAGGAAATTTTAGAACAAAATGTTTCAACTGATCCTAGCATATACACCAACAACGTTTAGATCTACTGCTCTGAAACTTAAGCAGATCTGTGTCCAACAACAGCTCTGAGATACACTTTATCATTCCATCCAGTGGGTTGTAACAGTCTAGGACACTTTGCCTATCGTTTGTTCCTTCTCAACTCTTCTGTTTCATGTTCCTAAACTGCATGAGAAAAGGTGGTTGCTCTTTTCTGCTTTTGGTCTTATATGGCAGTGTTAGCGTTCTACTGTAATAACAAATTAACAAATCTAGTGGCTTAATAAAAAACATTCACTTATCATCTCATAGTTCCATAAGTCTGAAGTCCAGCATGGGTCTCAGTAAGGTAAAATCAAGGTGTAGGCAGGGCTATTTTTAACTAGAGGCTTTGGGGATGAACCCAATTTCAGACACACTCAGATTGTTAGCAGAATCGGCTCTGTGGTTGGAAGATTGAGGTCCCTGTTTTCTTACTAGTCGGCTGAGGATCACTCCTATCTAGCTCCTGAGGCTTCTTTCTGCTTTTGCATCTAGGGGCCCATAAAGGCATGTTGATTCTTCTCCTGCTAGGAATTGCTCTGACTTTACCTTCGCATTTTACTGACTTCCCTCTTCTGCTATATTTCTCTGTTTAAAAGGTCATGTAACTAGATTTGGTCCACCTGGATAATCCAGTATAATCTTCCTATTATAAGGTCTGTAACCTTAATGACATCCACAAAGTCTCTTTTGCCATGTAATGTTACATTTTCACAAATGCCAGGGATTAAGTCATAGACATCTTTCAGAGTGATCATTCTTCCTTTCACAATTATATAAGGTCTCAGCATACCTTCCAACTTCTCTCTGTAATGTAGGGAAAGAAAAACATACAATATTGGTAACATTTCTTCCAAGCAGGATAGTGGGTCTGTAACAAAATTCATTGTAAGTTCCATTGGATGATGAATTATCAGAATATTTTCTCTGGGGCGCCTGGGTGGCGCAGTCGGTTAAGCGTCCGACTTCAGCCAGGTCACGATCTCGCGGTTCGTGAGTTCGAGCCCCGCGTCAGGCTCTGGGCTGATGGCTCAGGGCCTGAAGCCTGTTTCCGATTCTGTGTCTCCCTCTCTCTCTGCCCCTCCCCCGTTCATGCTCTGTCTCTCTCTGTCCCAAAAATAAATAAAAAACGTTGAAAAAAAATAAAAAAAAAAGAATATTTTCTCTAAAATGAATTAAGATTTCAGAATATTTTTCTTTGTATTTTTATAATTTTAGTCATGAGAACAAAAGTATATATTTTAATTACATTCCTCAATAGCTGGATTATATTCTCTGATTAAATGATATTTTCCACAAAAATCCTTATATTCACATTATTTGCTGGAAAGTATTTTTATATTTATTGAACATCTTCAAATTGATAATTATATGGAACAAGTTTTAATTTAAACAGAAACGTAAAATCACAAAAATTTTTAGCATCATTTATTTTGAAAATTCTAATCTTATGTATTTTATTCATATTCTATAACTGAAAAGGCTGAAAAAACTATAGGTTATATTATTGAAAGTTATATGGTATAAGATATCTAATATACTTTTTGATTTATAAGGAACAGGGAATGATTACCCAATACATGTTATTTATCTTATTTTTTTTTATAAATTAAAATTGTGGAAGTGTATTACTTTATGGGGATTATTATTTTAATTTTTAGAAATTTTTCTATGAAGAATATGCTTAAGAAAAAGAAGTTAGAAATGCATTATGTAGCATCAAATATAGTTTTTACTCCCTGTGTATACATACAAACGGACAAAACCACTCTTTTTATTCCTTGTATATCTGCACCAGGCCCAATATACACTTACTCCTTCCTCAAAGACAAACACCCCATTACTAAAATATACAATGAATAAATTCAGTTCAGTTCTGAAGGAATTCAGAAATTCAGTTCAACTGTTTTCATCCATATTTGACATTATCATGTATTTATAAAATCCAAGTTGGGTTAACAGCAGTTACTACTAAGATCCCAGGTATACACAAACATACACATACACACACACAAACACACACACACACACACACACACACACACAGAAAATCAGAAGTATCAGTTTTCAAACCAGATTCCAATGCATGGAAATTTTGCTTTTCATGTTGTTTATTATGTTTGTTTTCTCAGTTAGTTGAGGAGAAAAGAGTTTGTATGACATAAAAAAAAATTGTGAGGCAAAAATACAGATGAGGAGGATGGAGAAGGTAGGATATATTATACATTCAGTTAGACCTTGTGGACTGTGTATGAGTCACTATCATTAAGCAGTGAGAAGTGCAAATATGCTAAGATCTTTCCTAGGTGGTGTAAGATATGGAGCAGGAGCAGAAAATGGGTTTCTGATGCTACCTTGCTTAATGTCTTTATATTTCTTGTATGTCAAATAGACTATAATAAAATTATTTACACCTATGTCATGATCAAAAATTGCTGAAGGGGCGCCTGGGTGGCTCAGTTGGTTGGGCATCCAACTTCAGCTCAGGTCATGATCTCACGGTTCATAGGTTCGAGCCCCATGTCAGGCTGTGTGCTGGCAGCTCAGAGCCTGGAGCCTGCTTTGGATTCTGTGTCTCCCTCTCTCTCTGCCCCTCCCCTGTTAGCACTTTGTATCTCTCTGTCTCTCAAAAATGAATAAAAAACATTATTTTTTTTCAAATTGCTGAATTTACTAGTATGTATATATAAGAAAGTATATCATTAGTTCTTCAATTTTTTCTTAATCTAAATTCTTATTTTCTACCACTACTATTTGGAAGTGTTTCTCTGTCTCATTCTATAATTCCTTGTGTATGTAATTTACATAAGGTTATTATTCAAGCTCTTACACCACCTATTTTGGAAAATTGGAAAATAGGACTAAAGATTCCACCTGACTGGTAAAATAGATTAATTTGTAGCTCTTTTAGGTGGCCTCAGTAATTTCTTTTTCAGATTTGTTCTTCAGTTGGGTTGCATTAATCACTTTGCTCAGCTGGGCCAGAAAGCCCTTGAAGACTTCATTTGCCCGCTTGGCACTGTGGTGCTCCTCTTTTCAGTAGCCTCTACTGTATTCTACTTGCAGCAGAGCAGCAGGATTTCCTAGAGAGAAAGTGGAAGCTCTCAGGTCTTAGTGTCTAGTACCACTCACAGTCTAATTTCTACCTCATTTCACATTTTATGAACTGTAGGATTGCACTGGAAATAAGAAAGTATAGGGGCTCCTGGGTGTCTCAGTTGGTTGAGCGGCTGACTTCAGCTCAGGTCACGATCTCACAGCTCATGAGTTCAAGCCCCGCGTCAGGCTCTGTGCTGACAGCTCGGAGCCTGGAGCCTGCTTCAGATTCTGTCTCTTGCTCTCGCTCTCTCTCTCTCTCTCTCTCTCTCTCTCTCTGCCCCTCACCCACTGGCATTCTGTCTCTGTCTCTCTCAAAAATGAATAAACATTAAAAAAAAGAAAGAAAATATAGACCAGTGATTAAGAGTGCTGGTACTGGAATCAGACAAATGTTAAGTTTGTGTCCTGGCTTTGTTATTACTGGCTGGGTGATCTCCCAACAATTTATTTAAAATCTCTAAGACTCATTTCCTCTCTTATAAAATGAGATTTAAAATCATTGATGTTAAAAGGAATTTGGATTCCTTCATCAATAATGGTTTTGGTAAACATATACTTACATATTTTATTTTAAAAGCCCTAAAATTAACCAACATCATCAACAGCAATTGTCTTAGTGAATTAACATTTTTGTAAATCAGTTGGTCTGAGCTGAATAATGTGATTACCTGTATGTTCCATTCCTCTTTAAAAAGATGAGAACCATAGTCACTTCTTTGCAGTCCCATCATCTAATGTTACTTAAAATAATGAAATGATCAGGGATAACTAATTATTACCATAACCCATAAGACTTTAAATAATTAACAATCAGCTCTGTTGTTTTATCCTGTGTGACTAAGTTGAAAAATAATATAACATAGCATTCTTTTAATTTTCTGGATGTTTCTGCTATTGCTTAATTTTGAGTCGGAAAATCAGCACTTGAGAGCACACACAGAACTTTGTTCTACTTCGGTTATGTGGGTGAACATGGCCATGCCTCATATATATGTTGCATAAAGAAATCGACATTTAATATTGTGCTGGTGGTATTCTATACATTTATCCTTAAATCTTTCAGAATACATTTTCCAAGTATTTGTAACCCTGGCACAATGATCAAAATTATTAATCAGAACATGGATTTTAGTAATTTTATTTAATCATTTGTACACATTCACATTTCGTAAATTTCCTCAATAATACACTTATTAACAATTTTTGTTTTCCCAGTGCTGGTTCCAGTTCAGACCATGTATATTTATTTGCTATCTTTCTTTAGTCTCCTTTGACCTGTACGTGTTCATTAGCCTTTTTTTTTAGCTTTCATGAACTTGACATTTAACAAAAAAAATTACAGACCAGTTATTCTGTAGAACATCCCTCATTTTAGTTTTAATTCATGCTTGCTAATGATTTCATTCAAATATGCATTTTTGAGAGCAGTATCACATAAGTGATGCTGTGTCCTCGATGACGGATAAGGGGGCACTTTCTGTCAGCTTGTTCTGTTACTGCTGATGTTAACTTTGATGATTTGCCTAAGGTGATAACAACTAGGTTAATCCACTGTAAAATTGCTAGTTCCTCTTATAAAAAAAAAGTAATTAGAGGGGAATTACTTGGAGAATATGTAAATATCTTGCTCCTCATCAAACTTTTACCCATGAGGTTAGCTCCCACTCATGATTTTGTCTCATTTAATTATTATGATAGATGCTAAATGGTGTTATTTTTAACTCTATCATTCCTTTCATATATCAGTACTTGTGTAAATTATATTCAGCTGGACTAGGACAGCTCAGTGCTTATCTCCAGTTACTGGTGTACCAGTTACACAGGGTGGCTTGGCTGTGTGACTAGAAGGGCATGAAAGATCCCACTGGGAACATTTTGGAAGCTCTTCTAAAACCAAGATAGCTCACACAAATGTAGTAGTTCATATTCCAGAAATGAAGTACATTATGTATGAATAGGAATAATTCTGGAGACTATGCCTAAAAGTCTCTCAGGCTATTAATGCTTGTCAGCATATTCTTTCTATACCCTTTGACTTTATTAGGGCTTTTGGGAATATGCTCTCTGAAGTTTCTAAGTCTTCAGTTATCAAGTCATGTGAAATCATTATAGCACTTTCCAGTAAGGAAGATTTTTTCCCTTTCTCTCACTTATTTGTTTATTCCTATCAGTGTGCACTCATAGATTTTTGCTTTATTTCACAAAAAGTATGTTAATATTGTTATTTCTTTTGATACTCATATTTTCTACAGTCTGACCATTGGGAGTTCCTTCAAGTTAGTTCCATTGTTTTATTGCTATATTATTATTTTATGTGCATTTCCCTTCTTCTTTTGTTTTGTATGGTAGGAAAATACCCCTGTTTATGTGTGTGGATGTATAGGTGTGTACATAGGTTTTTAATATCCCAATTAAACTCACAGAAGAGTTTATCCTAATATTCCATCTTTTTAATATTCTAACTCTTTTTCCTCATATTTTAACTCTGATTATCCTCAATGCATTTATTCAATTACCAAATCCTTAAATACACAGAAAGCACTTTTTTGATTGCTTTGTGAAAACAAATCTGTAACTAGACTTCTATATTTGCTTATAGACATTTTTGTCTTTAGCCTGAACATATATAGAAAAGTATTGTGTTTGAAATGTAGGTTAGGTCTTTTCCCCCTTTAATGTCCTGTTATTTTTTGCTTTGGTTTTGTCTTTATTCTATATCAGTATTTATTTCCTTTTCTCTTTTTGTTTTGGTTTTTAAGATTAATAATCACATGGTTCCAACAGTCAAAACTGTGTATATTAAATATACTGACAGAAAAGGTCACTTCCCTTTTAACTTTTCCGATCCTGTTCACACCCACTCTTGTAACTGTTGTACCATTTTGAATTCCAGTCAGCCTATTTCCCAAGCCTTACTAGCAGTGTTTGTTGTCAGGTTTTGCCAATCTAATAGGTGATAAATGATAATCTTTGTAGTTTTGCTCTTCATTTCTCTCATACCTGGCAAAGCTGAACATTTTTAAACTCTTAAATTATCTTTATATAATTTTGCCTTATCTATTATTAATTGTTGACTGTATTTCTCAGTTTTTTGGGGGGGTTGCTCTTTCCTTAAATTTTAAAAGATATTTATTTATTAAAGATATCATATTTTTTCTATGATTTATGTTGCAAATATCTATTATAATCATCGGTTGTCTTTGGAATTATCTTATGGCATTAAAACACGTTTCTTTTTGTGTAAAATTTTTAAATGTATTTGAATTTATTCTTTTTTCTTTTATTCCTTTTGAATTTGAAGTCATAAACTCTTAATACCTATGATATGTAAAATATTTTCTTTTGTTACTTATGGTGTTTCCTTTGTTATATCTCTATAATATTTAGAGTTTATTCTTATAAATTATAATGTCTATTATCTTTTCCCAACTGGGTATGCAGTTTTCTGAACACCATTTGTTAAAAACATCAATCTAAGCCCTAGTAGTTTCAGATGTTATCTTCATATCAAATACCCCTTGGCAACTCAGATCTATTCTGGACTTCATAATATATTTCATTTGTCTATTTGTCTGCTTATGCATCAACACCACATTATTTAGAATAACATGGCTTTAGACAATATTCAATATTGTGTAAGTCTTGCTACTCATGTTTCTACCTAACACTAGTTGTTCCAGTGCAATTGTAAACAGTGTGTCTGGGTTTGTAAAACTTTCTAACTACACTGTTTTCCTTGGGCATCAACATTCTCCTATTTTTTGCATGAGTGACTTGTGTATTCAAGTTGAAAAACACATTTTTTAAAAAAATAATTATTTTTATTTTGTCTATAGTTATCACAGTGAGAACATAGTTATCCCATGTTCTCATGAACGTAAATTATTACCATATAACCTAAAAGAGTCCCAAAACATAGGTTCTGAGGATAATTATAGCAATTTTAGAAGGTGAATATTTCACATTTTCACATTTTCATGGTGTTGAGAAAAAGGGCAGAAAATTAAATTCCTAGAACATCAGCTTGAGTTCTTTCTTAGAAAAAAATTCCGAAGCAAGTTTATTGAGGTTACCTCTGGGACTTTTCCCAGATGTGCACTAAATTGGTGTTTATAGAGGAAACATGTTCCATGAAATCAGTTCCCCTTCTCCAAATTTTTCTATTTTTGTCAAAATGATTACTACACTGAATGTAGATATCAAATTCTTTGAGATGTGTATATTAATTCAGTTTTACTTCTCATTTGAACCATCCTTTTGCTTCATTTACCCACTTTTTAATATATGGCACTCAAATGTTGAGAGCAATGACAACTGTATTCATGAACCCCATTGATGTATAAATGTATAAATAACCATTTAACCTTTAAATATCTTGATAATCATTCAGCAAGCCAAAGGCATAGATGTCACCAGTTTTAATGCACACACTGATTTGCTCTTGGGTTTTATCACTTACAACCATTAAGAATTGAAAGGATAATTTATCTTGAAGGTTGAAGCATGTGTCTTTTAACAAAGTGTTATCTAGGGACAAAAAAAGGAACCATAAACAGATGGATTAGTTCTCTGTGCACTAAATCTAAAGGGTACTGAGCTGCATGATATGTTCTTTTTTTTTTCTTTTTTTCTTTTTTTGCTTTTTCTTTAGCTCAAGGTCAAAAGTGGAAAATAGTAATTCTTCCCTGAAAGCCTCATACCCTAGGAAAGTAAATTTTATTATGAGTATGCTAGCCTTATATTAATTGTTTTGTTCCTCAGAAACTATGCAGAAAATTATATTAATTATATTTATATTAGCTCATTGCTTTTCCCCTGCTTTATGTATTTTAAAGGGTTACTTTATTAAAATAATATCCAATAAAACCAGGCAAACATCTAGTGCTAGATAGAATAAAGAACAAAAAGAAATAACATTTAATGAGAATATATATTAAATGTTATTTACTTTAAATAAGCTGGCTCATTTAATACCTACATTACTCCTATAATTCAGATAATTTATGGCAATTTTATAGATGAGGAAATGGAGGTTATATCCTCTATATAACTTGTACAAAGTCATAGTTTCTCTGTTAAGTAGTATAGCCAGAAAAATACCAGGTTTATGTGACACTTTTTGTAACCTGATACTTGTAGAATATTAAAGGATGAATACAAAATATATAAGCAATATTTGTATTTAAAGAAATACAGTTATTATGCACTATAAGCTATTTTGGATATGCTGTCAAAGGAGTTGATACACAGATCAGTAGAACAAAATAGACAATCCAGAAATAGACCCACACATGTAGCAAAAGATTTTGACAAGGAGATACAGGAGTAATTCAATGGATAAAGGATTCTTTTCAACAATCAATGCTAGAATAAATGGATATCCATAAGCTTATAATTAAATGCAGCCTAACCTTGCATATCTTATTCAGTAAGCCAAAGTGTATTATAAATATAAATGTAAAATTATAAAACATTGGAGGAAAAAAAGGGAGAAAAATCCTTGTTCCCTGGTGTCAGACAAAGAATTCGTAAATGTGACAGGAAGCAACAGTCTGGGAGAGAATATTTACAAATCACATATCTGAATTGTATCTGGGTATATAAATAACTCTCGATATTCAACAGAAGGAAAATCAACCCCAATTAATTAAAATGCGTAGAAGACCTAAATGGACACTTCATCAAACAGGATATATAAAAGTTAAAAAAAGACATAAAAAGTCATTCGACATTATTAGTTACTATGGAAATGCAAATTAAAAGCATAATGAGATGCCACGAAAACACCTTTCAGGATGACTATAATAAAAATTATTGACAACATCAATTGATAATAAGGATGCTGAACATTTGGAACTCTCATGCATTACCAGTGGTTATGGAAAATGGAACATCTACTCTGAATGAGAGCCTGACAATTTCTAATAAACTGTATGGCCCAGTAAACACATTCCTACATGTTCACCCTAAAGAAAGAAAAAACACTATTTCTTAAAATAAAACCGTGGGGCAGCTGGGTGGCTCAATTGGTTGAATATCAACCTCAGATCAGGTCATGATCTGAGTTCAAGCCCTACATCAGACTCATGTTCTCAGTCTGTCAGCGCAGGGCTCACTTCATATCCTCTGTCCCCCTCTTTCTGCCCCGCCCCTGCTCTCACAAAAATAAATAAATCTTAAAAAACTGTACATGAGTATTCATGTAATTTTTAATTCTCTAAAACTAGAAACGACCTAAATATTCTTCAACTTTGATGACTCTCAAAGCACTATGCAAATGAAATAAGTCAATCTCAAAAGCTCACATACTGTTTCATTTCATTTGTATGACATTCTTGAGAAAATACTTTTGATATTCAATCTTTTTAAACTCACAATACCAGCTATTCATATGTTTTACTTGAATACACAGATATTTTTTTTGTTTTTTATGGAAGTTCATTTTTGAAAATAATTTTAAATATACTATAAGCTTTTTAATAAGTTCACATAATAAAATCTATTTTTGGGCAATAAAAAACAACTTAAAAATAATATGTTATTTTAACTTAGAAATGAGTCCTGGTTTGGACAGCATATTGTTTTTTTAAATATGTCTTTTAAGAAGTTAGTAGTGATCTCAATATCCTACTGAGACACAGAGCATTCCTTTTTATACCTTAATACTGTATTTCCTTTCTTCTCTTCATCTAGCTAAAACTCTCTCTTCATTTGGTTTAAATCCAGCTCCATTTTCCTTTGTACTTTTTTTCTTTGCTCTGATCCCCTATAGATCTTGTTTGCATGACCTTTTTAGCAATGATCAGTTGTTTCCTGATATTGTTCTATTCCATCATGTTTCTTATTAAATAATTCAAAAATTTCTTCAGGGCAAGAAAACTTCTTTTATTTCTTTTCTATAGAAGCACAGTGTGTATCTAGCATATTGTTATTTTCTATACTGTGTTTGATGAATTTATGATGATTTCACCAATAACAGTAGGATAATAAGATTAACTTTTATTTCCTTAGTAAATTAAAAAAAAAAAGAAGAAGAAAATAGGATGTTGCAGAGAAAATGCTGGGCTGGTACTCAAAATGTGTGTATCTCTTCCAAAATAGGTTATGGTATTTAAAAGAAACAGGTGAACTTAGAAAGTTAAGCTGCTTGAGAGCTAAACAGCTGCCCTGTCCTATTATAGAGAGATTTCCTGGGCTTGCTTGAATAAGCCCTGAGAGTCAGATGACTGACTTCCTCTTGTCATAGAGCAATTGAGCAAGTTCTGAGTTACAAGAAATGTATCAAATTACACGTGTATGCACAGAGCACCCACATTCCAAGTTTACCACTGTAGCATGGCAAAATACCATGGAAACTAATGAGAAGTGGGCCATGTCTATACATGTGTATGAGTATTAGTTTGATACGAACAAAGAACAGTCTGGATGGGAGTGGGGTGACAAATTTTCATATTTGGATGAGAAATCCCATAAATCCATTAGGGTTAAATACTTTCTGAATATAAATTAATAGCTGCATTGCCTAAGATATCCAGACCTATCCCTGGCTGTAGATGTGTACCTTTCGTTAGTAAGCAACTGACTCAGCAGTAAAGAGTTTACTGAAGAGAGGGGGAAAGGACTCCAGTTGTTTGAGACAGTCCATATGTATGTATACACACATATTTTGAAATGCAATGTTAACTTCTTTTAAAAGTTCTAAGTTCCTTGATACTGTACTTATCTTCAAGTCTTCCAATACCTTGCAACACTATAAGCAAAGTAGATAATACATTTTATTGCATGGATGTTAAATACATAAGGTGCAATTTCTAGGAGTTGTATTTTGATAGAAAACATATTACACATATAAATAAACTTTAGCTCTTCTTCATATCAAAGTGTAAGCATACCATGAGTTATCTGCTATTATTCTATGGTAGTTCTGAAAAGGTAGAAAACTAGTTGGGATTAGTTGGAATTCACGATGTTACAGTTTTGTTACTGGTGGACACAATGAGGTACACAATGAGATAAGGGTTTTGAAGTGACACTTGAATAGTAAACTGTTGGGCTTGAAAAGCATGCTATTTTAGTTGGTTTACAGTCATATTTCTGAGGTCCAAATATTTTCTGGAGCAAGTAGTTACTTTTTCCTGGAATCAGATTATTCAATACAAAGACGTGCTTTCCTAAGCATGCCTGGTCAAAGAATTGCTTAACCCAAGGACAGGAAAATATATTTGGTCCTAGTATTGGTTTGGATAGGGACAGGGGGTTATGTTAGTTTCAGTTTTCATTATTATTTTTATGTTGTTGCTTCTTATTCCTCTGCTGAGCACTCATTTTTTGAATCTCCATTACACTTGTATTGAATTTCTTCCACCCTTTCCCCTGTGTCTAACCTTTCACTTATCTTTTTCTGTGACTCATTCTTGTCTTCTGAAGGGATTTCTTGGGCTAATGCTGTCAATCAGTAAATCTATTTTCTACAGAATTCAGTCTTTTATCTACTGTCTCTGTAGTATTTTTAAACTTTGTAATGTTTTGGTTTTGTATTTGTATGTTTTAATAATTAAGCAGTATCTTCTGATCTCACATATCCTAACACTTTATATGACAGGATCATTTGGTCAACCAGCCAAACTATATTTTTTTGTGACAAGACTATCTTCTTAAGTTAATTATGTTCAGGGATGCCTGGGTGGCTCAGTCAGTTGAGCATCTGACTTCGGCTCAGGTCATGACTTTGTAGTTCGCGAGTTCAAGCCCAGCATCAGGCTCAGTGCTGACAGCTCAGAGCCTGGAGCCTGCTTCTGATTCCGTGTCTCCCTCTCTCTCTGCTCCTCCCCTGCTCGTGTTCTGTCCCTCTCTGTCTCTTAAAAAATAAAATAAAATGTTACAAAAAATTTCTAAAAAGATAATTATGTTGATATGAAATCATATCTGATTTTGTTAGGAAATAAATAATTTAGGTTTATGAAAATGTTGCATTTTCATGTGAGTTACTAATTATATTGCCATTTTTGAAATATCAGAACAGTAAAATTAAAAGCTATTATTTCTAAGCATTAATTATCTGCCCAAATGCAGATTTGAATGATTTTTTTTTCAATTAAGATGTTTATTTTTCCCTAGGTAGGAAACTGGAGAAAGGATGAACACAATGCTAGAGAATAGATAACTTCCCCCAAGTGTTTAATAAGAAAAAAAAGATAGTAATTTGACCCTATTTTAATATTATACTAATAGATATATTTAACAAAGTATTTTGCAAAGACTTTGAAAGATTTTGTTAAATAGGTTAATGGTGTTCTATAGAACTAATACTTAAATTTCAAATGTGTTTCAAATATATCTTCCCAACATCATTGCTTTGGATTTTTTAATGCACTCATTTTAAGTGCTGAAGGAAAAAAATATTGCTTAATCTGGCACTATTACATATCCATTGCACTGACGTTCACTGCTTTCCAGCTTTATTTTGTCCCAATAGAGCATTTCATTTTATGGCAGGTGAAACTTGTGTCACTGTTTCTTTCCACCCCTGAGGCTGACTAGCTTTGTAATGTAGCATGTTCATCCTCATAGGAAAGAGGACATATCTTAATTGCTTTACTTCAAGGGAAAGCAAACAAGACCTGCTTATTGAACTTATTCAATTGTTTGTAAAAGCAGAACAAAGGCAACAATATCCAGAATTATAAAATCATATTCTCAGAATTATCAGGTCACATGTGCAACTTTACTCAACTAGAAAGTTTCTAAAATAAAACAATAGCAGGAATGTGTTCCTACTGTAAAATCTATAATATTGGGAATCTACTTTTAAAAATTACTAGGCTTGCAAAAAGGCAGGAAAATACGATTAAAATGAGGAGAAAAAAGAGTCAATTGAAACTGACTCCAAACTGAACAAAGATAAATGCAACTGAGCTCCATTTAGTGGGTAGTTCTTCAAATACAGGGAAGCTAGAAGAAGCTGGGTCATGTAAAATGAAAAGTAGTTATTTTGCCTTGGGCATGTGTTTAAATGTAGGGTCATAAAATGAACATCCATTGAGAAATACTAAGTATCATTTTATAAAAGACTGTACACTGGAGGTTCCCAAGGTGGTTTAAAACATGAAGTCAGGCACCTGGGATCCAGGTTCTGAATATTAGAATTTCTCTTACAGAAAGACTTGGGATGAGTGGAGTTCATATTTGGGACCCAAAAAGGTAATTATATTCTTTCACATTTTCAGTAACACAAAGAACAGCATGAGGAATATTAGGAGATCAGTGATGTAGCCCAGATTGGGTTGGATGTAGCCCCAATGTCTTATTTTTCCTAGGAAAGAATTAGAAGAAACCTCCAAAGGAAGTCATGTCAATACCAAGCCCTAAAGCAATTATCTGACTTAAGCAGAGTGTGATATAGAGTGTCAAGGATATAAAGTCCAACAAAAAATTATTCACTGTATCATAATCAGTAATATATTAAATTGTAGGACTGCACTGATGCTTTGTAAGCTTAATAGGTTAGCAATTTATTTTTTAACTGAAGGAGCAGATATAATTTCAATCTTATAGGAAATTACAAATTTCCATCTAGTACAAAATTAATTCTAAATTCCAATTTAATAAAAATCAACAAGACAAAGGCAGTATATTCAATAGAAATAAAAATAGAATAATCCAAATACATGGTTTGAAGAGATTAATTAATAAGATTAATAAATTTCCATCTAGTACAAAATTAATTCTAAATTCCTATTTAATAAAAATCAACAAGACAAAGGCAGTATATTCAATAGAAATAAAAATAAAATAAGCCAAATACATGGTTTGAAGAGATTAATAAGCAAATACATGGTTTGAACAGGAAACCAAATGCTATTAAGTGAAGAAACCCACACCTTAGTAGAACTCAGAAAAATAAACACTAAAATTATACCACTTCATATCCATCCAATGGTAAAATTTAGAACTTTCTATTGGAGGAAAGATCTTTCGTATGCTGCAAGAGATAGTATAAATTGATTGAAACATTCTGGAGAGCAATTTGGAAGTACTCTTGAAATTTGGTATGCATGTAACCTTTGGACCAGCTATTTCACTCTATGGCACATTTAATTTGTAACACAATTAGATATCACACAGGCCCATTAACAGATATCTAATTGTTATCAATCCAGTGTCTTCTGTAGTGGAATATAATTTGAAATAAAATACATTTAACACAATACAGTATAATCCTCAGAAATAATAAAATAGTTCAAAAGTAAAATATTAAATGAATAGATAGATATAACAAAATATATTTTCCCAAGAATATGCATGTTTTAAATGAAATCTAAGAGCAGTGATTAGACATACATAAATTAAATACTCTAAACCAGGGTATCGTATGTGTTGAGATGATAAGAAATTAGAGATGGAGAATGAGGGGCACCTGGGTGGCTCAGTCGGTTATGTGTCTGACTTCAGCTCAGATCATGATCTCACAGTTTGTCATTTTGAACCCCGCAGTGGGCTCTGTAGTGACAGCTTAGAGCCTGGAGCCTGCTTCAGATTTTGTGTCTCCCTTGCTCCTTGCCCCTCCCTCACTTGCACTCTGCCTCTCTCTCTCTCTCTCTCTCTCTCTCTCTCTCTCTCTCTCTCTCTCAAAAATAAATAAACATTAAAAAAATTAATGATGGAGAATGAAATGAATAAAACTGAAAGAAAATAAATTTAGAAAAATAAAGGATCTTATTAGGCAGGGTGCTATGGATAAAAAAGTAAAATCAGTTTAGCTCAAAGTATGTCAGATCCTTGTTGAAGCATCCAAGAAGAGCATAGTATTAACTTCTGGTAATTTTTATATAGACAGCATGGATATTGGAAGCGGGTATAGTGTGAGCAGCTGAGACATGAAGTTTTTAAGCAGCGAACCAAAATCTTTATGGATTTCTAAGAAACTTAGTCTTTAATTTGAAAACCCAGAAGACACAACAAGCATTTCTAAACTGGGAAGTGACATGATCACATTTTCTGTTTTGAGTTTACTTATTTCAGTAATCTTTATACCTCTATGGGTCTCAAATTCACAACCCTGATATCAAGGGTCACATGCTCCACTGACTGAGCCAGCCAGATGCCCCTTGCATTTTCTGTTTGAATGATCACTCTGACAACATAAACAGATTAAAATGGGTAGGAAATAGATGTAACGTCACAAAATATGATAAAAGCATTCACTAAGGTATGCATTAACAAGAAAAGGACTAGATTATATTTAATATATATAAGACCTTAGAATCATTAGAAGGTTTATAGTTTTGTTTGCTAGGTAGACATAGATAAGAGAAAGGGGTAAAAGATGACACTTGGCATTATGAATTGAAGAACTGATTTTATAATCTTAGAGATGGCCAACAGATGAGCAAGTGGAAGATAAACTGAGTGTAAGGTCCCTGTGGCCTATACAAAGTGAAGATATTCGGTAGATAGTTGGCTATATGGGTCTTGAAACAGCTGAAATTTAATTAGATATATTTTGCTTTCCTAATATAGGAAGACCATCTTTCGACTCCACTGAACAGATAATGCTTGTGCATGAAATTAAAAAGAGATATTAGAGTATGTCATCCAAATTAAGTCAATAAAAAGATTATAAGTGATCTTTGCTACTACAAATTTTCCATAAGTAAACAAGTGGATTTGAAATAGATATTTAAAACCACAACATGGTTTCATAGCTAAATAAAGGAATTAGTAGCTTTTAAATTATTTTCAGTTACTATTATAGTCATAATTATTTTGACAGAAACTTTAGATATTGTCTTATTGATTTGGCACAGGGAAACTCAGATTCTGAACCAGGCTCCAGGCTCTGAGCTGTCAGCACAAAGCCCGACACGGGGCTCAAACCCACGAACCATAGGATCATGACCTGAGGCAAAGTTGGACCCTTAACCAACTGAGCCACCTGGGCACCCCAGGATTCACATTAATTCTTTAAATGTTTGGTACAACTCACCAGCAATACTATTGGACTGGGCTTTCCTTTGTTGGGAGGTTTTTGATTATTTATTCAGTTTATTCATTACTGTGTTGTTTGGATTTTCTATTTCTATATCATTTCTTCCAGGTTTTCCATTTTGTTGCATATAATTTTTCACAGCTATCTCTTAAGATACTTTTTTGTTTCTGTGGCATTACCTGTAATGCCTTCTCTTTCATTGGCAATTTGAATCTTCATTGACTTTTTCTATTATTCCAGCTAAAGTTTAGTTGGTGTTGTTCATCTTGTCAAATGCCAACTCTTAGTTTAGTTGATCTTTTAGATTGCTTATCTAGTCTCTGTTTCACTTACTTTTGTTCTTAATGTTTATCATTTCCTTCCTTTTGTGATTTTTGGATGTTGTTCTTTTTACCTAGTTCCTTAAAGTTGTACAGTTGTACAGATAGACTGTGTTTGAGATCTTTTGCTATACATTTTCCTCTTAATTGTGCTTTTGCTGTACCTCATAATTTTTTGTATGTTATGTTTTCATTTTCATTTGTCTCAATATGTTTTTTATTTCCTTATGATTTTTCCTTTGTTCAAAAATGTCTTGTTTAATTCCACGTTTGTAAATTCAATTCCAGTTTCATACCATTGTATTCAGAAAACATACTTGATATGATTTCAGTCTTCTTGAGTTTTTAGAATTTGTTTTGGAGCCTACTATGTAATCTCTTCCAAAGAATGTTTGGTGTGTGCTTGAGATTTATGTGCATTCTATTGCTGTTGAAAGGATTCTGTACATGTCTATTAGGTCCATTTGGCCTAAATGTTCAAGTCTGCTGTTGTCTGATTGATTTCTGTCTGGATGATCTATTTATTGTTGATGGTGGAGGACTGAAGTGTCTTAATAGTGCTGTCAATCTCCCCCCATTAATATTTTCATTGTGTATGTAGGTATTCTTATATTAGATGAATATATATTTATAATTTTATATGTCTATAAATAAATTTATACTTCATCATTATATAATGAACTTCTTTGTCTTTTGTAACAGTTTTTAATTGAAATGTGTTTTTTTCTGATACAAATATAATCATCTCTACTCTCTTTTGGTTATAATTTGCATGGAATATCTGTTCCATCACATGGAACTATGTGTATCCTTAAAATGAGTCTCTTATAGACAGCATAAGATAAGAATTGTTTTTTTTTTTATCCTTTCAACCACTGTATTGATTGGAAAAATTAATCCGTTTAAAGTAATTGTTGATAGGTAAGGAATTACTATTGCCATTTTGTTAATTGTTTTTTATTTTGTAGTTTTATTTATTTATTAAATTTTTAATTTTAATTCCAGTAGAGTTAACATACATTGTTATATTACTTTCAGGTGTATAATATAGTGATTCCATAATTGTATATATAATTCAAGTAGTGCACATTATGATTAAGTGTACTCTTTAAGCCCCATCACCTATTACATCCATGCCCCCACCCACTACCCCTCTGGTAACCATCAGTTTCTTCTCTGTAGCTAAGAAGTCTGTTTCTTGATTTCACTCTCTTTGTTTTTTTTTCCCTTTGCTCATTTGTTTCTTAAATTCTACTTATGAGTGAAATCATATGGTATTTGTCTTTCTCTGACTTTCTCTGATTTTGCTTACTCTCTAACTCCACCAGTTTTGTTGTCAGTCAATATTTCATTTGTTTTTAAGTCTTCATAATATTCCATAGTGTGTATATATATATATGATATATATATATACACACACATATATATTACACATATATGTGTGTATATATGCATATATACATATATATTTTATATAATATATATATGTGTGTATATATACATATATATTATTTATATACATATACACATACCACATCTTATTTATCCATTCATCTATCAATGGGCACTTGGGCTACTATGAAGCTAGAAATCACCACAAGAAAAAATCTGGAAACAGCACAAATACATTGAGGTTAAATAACATGCTACCAAACAATTAATGGGTCAACCAAGAAATCAAATAAGACACAAAAAATTACATGGAAACAAATGAAAATGAAAACACAATGGTCCAAAGTGTTTGGGATGCAAAAACAAAAAAGCGGTTCTAAGAGGAAAGTTTATAGCAATACAGGCTTACCTCAAGAAGCAAGAAACATCTCGAGGCGCCTGGGTGGCTCAGTCGGTTGAGCATCTGACTTCAGCTCCAGTTATGATCTCTTGGTTCATGAGTTTGAGCCCCACATTGGGCTCTGTGCTGACAGCTTGGAACCTGGAGCCTGCTTTGGATTCTGTGTCTCCCTCTTTCTCTCTTCCCCCTCCACCCCCAGCTTACACACTCTCTCTCTCAAAAATGAATAAACTTAAAAAAATATATTAAAAAAAAGAAGCAAGAAACATCTCAAATAAACAGGCTCAAGGCTCTGAGCTGTCAGCACAGAGCCCAACGTGGGGCTCGAACTCATGAACCAGGAGATCATGACCTGAGCTGAAGTCGGACGCTCAACCAACTGAGCCACCTAGGTGCCCCAATCATAAAAGAATATTATGAAAAATTATATACTATGCCAAAAAATTATACAACCTACAAGAAATGGATAAATTCCTAGAAACATATAACCTACCAAAATGAAGCAGAAAGAAGTAGAAAAATATGAACAGACCAATTTCCAGCAAAGAAATTAAATCAGTAATCAAATAGCTCCCAACAAACAAAAGTCCAGAATCAGATGGCTTCATAAGCAAATTCTACCAAACATTTAAAGAGTTAATACCTATTCCTCTCAAACTATCACAAAATATAGAAAAGGAAGGAAAACTTCTGAATTCATTCTATGAGGCCAGTATCACCCTGATACCAAAATCAGATAAAAACACCACAAAAAAGAGAACTACAGACTAATATCTTTGATGAACATAAATATAAAAGTTCCAAATGAAATACTAGAAAATTGAACCCAACAATACATTAAAAAAAAATCATTCACCACAATCAAGTGTGACTTATTCCAGGGATGCAAGTGTGGTTCAATATTTGCAAATCAATCAACATGATACATAACATCAATAAGAGAAGGGATAAAAGTCATATGATTATATAAATGCAGAAAAAATATTTGACAAAGAAAACATCCATTCATGATAAAAACCCTCAACAAAGTAAGTTTAGAGAGAACATACATCAACATAATAAAGGCCATTTATGAAAGAGCAACAGGTAACATCATCTTCAGTGGGAGAAACTGAGAGCTTTGCCCCTAAGGGCAGGAACAAGACAAGGATGTCCGCTCTCACCACTTTTATTTAAATATAATACTGGAAGTCCTAGCCACAGCAATTAGACAACAAAAAGAAATAAAAGGCATCCAACTTGGTAAGAAGAAGTAAAATTTTCACTATTTGTGGGTGACATGATACTATATATAGAAAACCCCAAAGACTCTACCTGAAAACTACTAGAACTGATAAATGAATTTAGGGAAGTTACAGTATATAAAATCAATACAGAAATCTGTTGCATTTCTATACACAAATAATGAAATAGCAGAAAGAGAAATCAGGACAGCAGTCCCACTTACATTAAACCAAAAATGATGATGCCTAGGAATAGACCTAACCAAAGAAGTGAAAGACCTGTACTCTGAAAACTATAAAACACTGATGAAATAAATTGAAGAGGACACAAAGACATGGGAAGCCATTCTGTTCTCATGGATTTAGAGAACAAACATTGTGAAAACGGCTATACTACACAAAGCAGTCTATACATTCAATGCAATCCCCATCAAAATACCAACAGCATTTTTTTACGAAACTATAACAAACAATCCTAAAATTTGTGTGGAATCACAAAAGACCCTGAAGCCAAAGTCATCTTGAAAAACAAAAGCAAAGCTGGAGGCATCATAATTCTGGACTTCAAGTTATATTACAAAGCTATAGTAATCAAAACAGTTTGGTGCTTGCACAAAATAGACACAAGGAGAAATGGAACAGAAGAGAAAACCCAGAAATAAACCCACAAATATATGGTTAATTAATGTTTGAGAAAGCAGGAAAGAATATCCAATAGGAAAAATATAGTCTCTTCAACAAATTGTGTTGGGAAAACTGGACAGCAACATGCATAAGAGTGACATTAGACCACTTTCCTATACCAGACACAAAAATAAATTCAAAATGGATTAAAGACCTAAATGTGAGACCTGAAAACATAAAAATCCTAGAAGAGAGCACAGGCAGTAAAGTCTCTGAAATCGGCCATAGCAATTTTTTCCAGATAGGTCCCCTGAAGCAGGGGAAACAAAAGCAAAAAAAAAAAAAAAAAAAAAACTATTGAGCTACATCAAAATAATATTTTTCTGCACAGTGAAGGAAAACATAGTCAAAACTAAAAGGCAATCTATGGAATGGGAGAAGATACTTATTTACAAATGAAATGTCCAATAAAGGGTTAGTATCCAAAATATATAAAGAACTCATAAAACTCAGCACCCCAAAACAAATAATCCAATTAACAATGGGCAGATGACATGAACACACATTTCTTTAAAGAAGACATACAGATGGCCAACTGACACATGAATAGATGCCCATCATTACTTGTATCAGGGAGATGCAAGTCAAAACTACAATGAGATATCACCTCATAACTATCAGAATGGCTAAAATCAACAACACAAGAAACCACAGGTTTTGGTGAGTATGTGGAGAATAATGAACCTTCTTGCACTGTTGATGGGAATGCAAATTGGTGCATCTGGTGTAGAAAACAGTATGGATGTTACTCAAAAAGTTAAAAATAGAACTACCCTATGACCCATCAATCACACTACTGGATATTTACCAAAAGAATACAAAAACACTAAATTGAAATGATACATTAACCCCTGTATTTGTAGAAGCATTATTTACAATAGCCAAGATATTGAAGTAGTCCAAGTGTCCATTGATTGATGGATAAAGAAGATGTGGTATATATATATATATATATATATATATATATATATATATACACACACACACACACACACACACACACACACACACAAAGAGATATTATTTAGCCATAAAGTAAGTGAAATCTTGCCATTTGCATTGGCATGGATGAAGCCAGAGAGTATAATGCTAAGCAAAATAAATCAAAGAAAGACAAATACCATATGATTTCACTTATATATTGAACTTAAGAAACAAACAATCAAAAAAAAAAATAAGCAAAGGGAAAAAGAGACAGAGAGCCAAACCAAGAAATAGTCTCAACTAAAGAGAACAAACGGATGGTTACCAGAGGGGAAGTGGGTAGAAGGGTATCCAAGATAGGTGATAGGGATTAAAGAATGCACTTGTCATGATGAGCACTGAGTGATTAAAATTAAAAAATTTAAAAAGTTTTCTTTAAAAACAATAAAATATCTAGAAATATACTTAACCAAAAAGGTGAAAGATATTTTTATAGTTCTTTTGAACTTTTATTATTATTTTGATTTTTTCCTTGGTTATTTGATAATTTTTTATATTTTTATGCTTCGATTCCTTTTTCTTTATCTTTTGTGTATTTACAGTAAGGTTTTCCTTATTATTGCCCTGGGGCTTACATAAATCATCGTAGACTTATTTTATAAGTCTATTTTAAGTTGATAGCTTAACTTTGCTCAAATACAAAACCTCTATACATTTATCTCCCTACATGCACTTTATGTTTTTGATGTCACAGTTTGCAACTTTGTATGAAATGTATCCTTAATTATTGTTGTTATAGCTATTTTTAGTATTAACTTTTAACTTTTATACTAGAGTTAAAAGTGATTTATGCACCGCTATTGAAATATAAGAGCATTCTGTATTTATCTATATATTTACCTTAAACAGTGATTTCTTTATAGTTTCACATGCTTGTGTTGCTATTTTTTGTTTCAATTTAAAGAACTTTTTTTTTGGTATTTCTTGTAAGGCAGGTCTAGTAAAGATGAACTCCCTAAGAATTTGTTTATCTTAGAGAGTCTTTATTTTTCTTCATTTTTGAAGGGCAGGTATAGCTAGAGCACTTAAGCAAGAAAAATAAAAAAAGTATCTGAATCAAAAAAGAAATAAAATTACCTCTTTTTGCAGATGGCACAGTCTTATACATAGAAAATCCTAAAATACTACAATAAAATTATTAGAACTAAAATCTAATTTATTAAAGTTACTGGATACACAATCAACTAGATACACATGTAAAAACCAGTTCTGTTTCTATACACTAAAAATAAACTCTCCAAACTGAAACTAATAAAATAATAGCATTTAAAATAGCATCAAAAAGAATAAAGTTCTTGAGAGTAAACTTAACCCAGAAAGTGAAAGGCTTGTACACTAAAAAGTATGAAACATTGATGAACGAAATTAAAGCAGATGCAAATAAATGTGAAGGCATCCTGTGCTCATGGATTGGAAGAATATTAAAATTCCATACTTCTCAAAACTATCTACAGATTCAATACCATCCCCATCAAAATCACAATGGTATTTTTACAGAAATAGAAAAAAAAACTATCTTAAAATTCAAATGGAAATTTAAAATACCCAGAAAAAGCAAAGTAATCTATCTTGAGAATGTACAAATTTAAAAATTTCACACTTCCAGGGGTGCCTGGATGGCTCAGTAGTTTGAGCGTCTGACTTTGGCTCAGGTCATGATCTCACAGTTTGTGAGTTTGAGTGCTGCATTGGGCTCTGTGTTGACAGCTTGCAACCTGGAGCCTGCTTTCAATTCTGTGTCTCCTTCTCTCTGCCCCTCTCCTGCTCATGCTCTGTTTCTCTCTCTCCCTCTCTCAAAAATAATAAATGAACATTAAAATTTTTTTAAAAAATGATTTAAAAAAATCTCACGCTTTCTGGTTTCAAACTATATTACAAAACTACAGTAATTAAAATGATGTGATACTGGCATAAAGGTAGATATATACACCAGTGGACCCAAAGAAAGAGACCAGAAATAAATCCACATACATAAAGTCAACAGATATTCAATTAGAGTGTCAAAACACACAATGGGGAAAGAATAATGTCCTCAACAATTGGTGCTGGGAAACTGGATATCCACATACAAAGAATGAAATTGGAACCATATCTTATATACAAAAATCAACTGAAAATGAATTAAAGACTTAAACATAACATGTGAAATTGTATAACTTCTAGAAGAAAACATAGCAGAACAGTTTCTTGACATTGGTCTTGGAGATTTGGATTTGACACCAAAAGCACCAACAACCTAACCAAAAATAGACAGGTGGAACAACATCAAACTAAAACATGTCTCCACAGCAAAGGAAAGAAATCACAAGTGAAAAGAGAAAAGAATCCTAAGGAATGGAAGAAATTTGCAAACTATCTGATAAGGTGTTAATATACAAAATATGTAAGAATCTACTGAAACAAAATTGCAAACAAACAAAAAAAACATACTTTAAAAATGGACAAATGACTGGAGATGGTTCTCCAAAGAAGACATACAAAAGGCCACCAGGTATATGAAAAGATGCCCAACCTCACTACTCATTAGGGAAATGCAAATCAAAACACAATATCACCCTACACCAGTTGATATGGCTTTTATTAAAAAGTCAAAAAATAACAAATGTTGGTGAAGATATGGAGAAATTGTAACCTTTATACCCTGTTGGTGGGAATGTTGAAGGGCATAGCCACTATGGAAAATATGGAGATTCCTCAAAATCTAAAAATAGAACTAGCAAATTGATTCAATAATCACACTTATGGCTATATATTCAAAGGCTTGAAAACAAGATTTTAAAGCAATTATATGCATTTCCCCATTTGCTGTGGCATTATTAGCAATAGCCAAAATATTAAAGTAATTCAAATCTTCATTGATAGATGAATGGCAAAACAAAATGTAGTATATACATACAAGGGAATATTATTCAGCCTTTAAAAAGGAGGAAATCCTGACATCACAATAATTGGGATGAATCTGGAAGACATTAGGCTAAGTGAAATAAGTCATCATAGAAGGACACGTGCTGCATGATTTCACTTTTATAAAGTATTTAAAATAGTGAAACTCATAGAAAGAGAGAAAGGGGACATAGGACTTGTAGCTCAAAGGGTATAAAGTTTCAGTTATGAATGATGAATAAGTCCTAAGATCTGTTGTACAACATAGTATATATAGTTAAAATACTGTATTGTTCATTTAAAATATGTTAAGAAAGTAAATCTCCTGTTAAGTGTTTTTATTAAAACAAAATGCCCAACAGAACACGATGAAAATTTTGGAGGTAATGGATACTTTTATTACATTGGTTGATGGTGATGGTATCATGGATGTATATATATATATGCCCAGACTCATCAAAATATATACATTAAGTATGTATATATTTTAAAAACATATGTTTTTAAAAATATCAATTATACCTCAATAAAACTAATAAACAAAACAATATAATATAAAAAATAAGTTAAAGGACTTTTATTTTATGTTACTATGTTGTGGGACTGCTTGTCAACAATGTATAATTAGACAAGACTAAAATTTATTAATAAAGTGATGATTGAGTTAAAAATAAGAGATATAATTAAATACACTGTGCCACATCTTGTTATTACTTTTCCTGTATTAAATATTACAAAATAATTAAAGTCATACATATAAAACAAAACAGTGCTCATCATCATAACAAGATTTTTGGAATGTTGAAATTGTAATTACATTAAGGTATTATGAACTATTACTCAAAAAACAGGCTAAGTCAAGTTTTTTCTATAATACACAAAATTTATTTTTATAAATAAGTGAAAACATTCTGCTTCAGGACTCCTTGGAAATTAGTATTTTTAATTGCTAAGAAGATATCACTAGCAACTAGACCACTGATCTAACAGTTTTAGAAGGGGAATATTGTAGTGGTTAGTCAGGAATAATTTTACAATATCAACAATAAGTCAAGGGACCTCAGAATTGTGAATTGGCTCTTTATGATTTCATACATATGAAAGCAAGAGTGAGAAAAGTCACAAATTTGGAAGAGACATACTTGAGTCAATAATGACAATGTGAGTGCTCAAAGACGCTACAGTGACTATTCAATAGAAATGGTGGCATGGGGAAAATATATAAGAAAGATATGATTAGAGTATATTTTTAGAGTTTATTTCTTAGGAGTGAATTGGGTCTGAGTAATGAAGTTAAGCATAGACTATGGACTGAATTGTGACCTGTCTCCCAAAATTCATATTAAAACTGTACCAATGTCATGATATTTGGGGGTGGGGCCTTTGGGGGGTAGTTACATTTAGATGAGGTTTATAAGGGTGGCCCTCATGATGGGATTAGTGGCCTTATAAGAAGAGACACAAGAGTTTTCTCTGTGTTCCACCATGTGAGGGCACAGCAAGAAGTTGGTCATCTCTAAGCAAGGAAGAGATTTTTCCTCAGTCACCAAATCAGCTGGCACCTTGATCTTGGACTTCCCAGATTCCAGATCTGTGGGAAATATATTTCTGTTGTTTTAGCCACCTCCTCTATGATGTTTTGTTATGGTAGTCCAGCAAATTGAAGACAACATGGCACAGGCATACCTCGTTTTATAGTGCTTTCCTTTATACTGGTTCACAAATACTTGTGTTTTTACAGATTGAAGGTTTGTGACAACCTTGTGAGCAAGTCTATAGACACTATTTCCCAACATCATTTTTCCACTTGTTTCTCCCTGTTAACACTTGGTAATTCTCATAATATTTCAATCTTTTTCATTATTTTTAGATTTTTATGGTGATCTGTTATCAGTAATTTTTGATATCGCTATTGTAATTGTTTTGGGACACCAGGAACCACACTGATATAAAACTGCAAGCTTAATTGACAAACGTGAATTTGTCAAAGTCAAATTCTGACTGCTCTGTGGACTGGCTATTCCTCTATCAATTGTTGTAACCTCTCCCTATTCCCCGAGACACAAAAATATTCAAATTAGGCCAGTTAATAACCCTACATTGGCTTCTAAGTGTTCAAGTGAAAGGAAGAGTATATGTCTCTTATTTTAAATCAAATGCCAGAAATGATTAGGTTTAGTGAGGAAAGCATGTCAAAAGATGAGATAAGCCAAAAGCTGAGACAGGCCAAAAACTAGGCCTCTTGAACCAAAGAATTAATGAAGTTGTGAATGCAAAGGAAAAGTTCTTGAAGGAATTTAAAAGTGCTACTGTAATGAACATACAACTGATAATAAAGCAAAACAGCCTTAATGCTGATATGGGGAAAGTTTTAGTGGTCTAGATAGAAGATCAAATCAACCACAATATTCCCTTAATCTAAAGCCTAAACTAGAGCAAGTACCTAATCCCCTTCAATTCTAGAAAGGCTGAGAGAGGTGAGGGAGCTGCATAAGAAAATTATGAAGCTAGCAGAGGTTGGTTCATGAGGCTTAAGGAAAGAAGTTATCTTTATAACAGAAAAGTGCAAGATGAAGCAGCAAGTGCTGATAAAGAAGGTACAGGAATTCAGGATAATTAGGGATAATTAAGGAAGGTGACTACACTAAACAACAGGATTTCAATGTAGATGCCATCTATTGGAAGATGCCATCTTGGACTTTAGCAGCTAGAGAAAAGTCAAAGCTTGGCTCCAAAGTTTCAAAGGATAGGCTGTCTCTTTCATTAGGAGTTAATTCAACTGCTGACTTTAAGATGAAGCCAATGCTAAATTCCTAGAAACATATAAATTACCAAAACTGAAACAGGAAGAAATAGAAATTTTGAGCAGATCCATAACCAGCAAAGTAATTGAATCAGTAATAAAAAATCTTCCAAAAAACAAGAGTCCAGAGCTGGATGGCTTCCCAGAAGAATTCTACCAAACATTTAAAGAATTAACACCCATTCTTCTTAAACCTTTCCAAAAAAAATTGAAATGGTAGGAAAACTTCCAAACTCATTCCATAATGCCAGCATTATCTTAATTCCAAAACCAGACAAAGTCCCCACTAAAAAGGAGAATTACAGACCAATATCCCTAATGAACATGATTGCAGAAATTCTCACCAAGATAATAGCAAATTGAATCCAGCAGTATGTTAAAATAATTATTTACTATGATCAAGTGGGATTTATTCCTGAGCTGCATGGGTGTTTCAATATCCACAAACCAATAAGTGTGATATACCACATTAATAAAAGAAAGGATAAGAACCACATGATCCTCTTAATAGATGCAAAAAAAGCATTTGACAAAATACAGCATCCTTTTTTGATAAAAACCCTCAACAAAGTAATGATAGAAGGAACATACCTCAACATCATAAAGGCCATATACAAAAGACACACAGCTAATATTATCCTCAATGGGGAAGAACTGGGAGCTTTTCCCCTAAGGTCAGGAACAACACAGGGAGGTCCACTCTCACCATTATTGTTCAACTTAGTGCTGGAAGTCTGGACTCAGGAATCAGACAACAAAAATTAATAAAAGGCATTCATCCAAATCAGCAAGGAAGAAGTCAAATTTTCACTCTTTGCAGACAACATGATACTTTATGTGGAAAACCTGAAAGACTCCACCAAAAAATTGCTAGAACTGACATATCAATTCAGCAAGGTCGCAGGAAATAAAATCAATGTACCGAAATCTATTCCATTTCTTTACACAAATAATGAAGCAGCAGAAAGAGAAATCAAGGAATCAATCCCATTAAGTTGCATTAAGTTGAAGCCAATGCTTACTTACTTACCATTCTAAAAATCATTACGAATTATGCTAAATCTACTCTATGCAATCTAATCTATCTAAGATTATGCTAAATCTGTCTGTGCTCTTTTAAATGGAACAAGGAAGCCTGGATGACAGCAAATCTGTTTACAGCATGGCTTACCAAATGTTTTAAGTCTGCTATTGAGACCTACTGCTCAAAAAGAAAAAAAAATAATAATAAAATAAAAGATTCCTTTCATTATATTACTGTTCATTGACAATGTACTTGGTCACCGAAGAGCTCTGATGGAGATCTACAATGAGATTAGCGTTGTTTTTATGCCTGCTAACACAAGATCCATTTTGCAATCCATGGATCAAGGAGTCATATCAACTTTCAAGTGTTAGTATTTAAGAAATCCATTTCATAAGACTATAGCTGCCATATATAGTGATTTGTGTGATGGATCTGGACAAAGTAAATTGAAAACCTTTGGAAAGAATTCACCATTCTTGATCCCATTAAGAATATTCATTTTCATGGGAAAAGATCAAAATATCCACATGAGCAAGAATTTGGGAAAAGTTGATTCCAACCCTAATGGATGACTTTGAGGAGTTCAAGACTTCAGTGAAGGAATGAAGTAACTGCAGATGTGGTGGAAATCGCAAGAGAATTAGAATTCGAAGTGGGCCCTGAAGAATGACTGAACTGCTGTAATTTCATGAGAAACCTTGAGCAGGTAAGGAGTTGCTTCTTATGGATGACCAAAGAAAGTGATTGTTTGAAATGGAATCTACTCCTGGTGAAGATGTTGTGAAGGTTATTGAAATGACAATTAAATATTTAGAATATGACATAAATTTAGTTAAAAAGTGGTGGCAATTTTGTGAGGATTGACTTCAATTTTGAAAGAAGTTCTACTGTGAGTGAGTGCTATCAAATACATTACATGCTACAGAGAAAATATTCTAGAAAGGTAAAGTCAATTTATGCAGTAAAATCATATGGTAAAAAAAATTACCGTGGCCACCTCAGCCCTCAGCAACCACTACCTGATCAGTCAGTAGCCATCAACATCAAGACAAGAACCTTCCCCAGTAAAAAGAATAGGACATACTGAAATCTCAATTTTTAGCAACAAAATATTTCTAATTAAGGTATGGGTGTTGTTATTTTAGGCATAATGCTTTTGCACACTTAGTATACTATAGTATACTGTAAACATAATTTTTATATGCACTAGAAAGCCAAAAAATGACTTTGGCTTGCTTTATTGCAATATTTGCTTTGCTATGGTGGTCTGGATCTAAACCCACAATATCTCTAACGTATGCCTATACTGATAATACTTTTTTTTTAATTTTTTAACGTTTATTTATTATTGAGAGACAGAGTGTGAGCAGGAGAGGGGCAGAGAGAGAGGGAGACACAGAATCTGAAGCAGGCTCCTGGCCTGAGCTGGCAGCACAGAGCCTGATGCGGGGCTCAAACTCACAAACTGAGAGATCATGACCCGAGCCGAAGTCGGAAACTTAACTGACTGACTTTTTTTTTTGTTAATGTCTCAATTGAAGCAAATGAAGACTAGGTATGGGTCAGCTATAAGTAACTAATAAAAGGGTTAATTATTATTATTATCTACATGTACAACTATGTACCACATGTGTACCACGAGTGTGTACCACACTCAAATACAAGACATCCTTATATATATACATATATATTTATATCTAAGACATAATCACTTTAAATTAAAATTTACTTAGTATATATGGAAGTATTTCAAAGGAGTACTGAGTTCAAGAAAACCAGAATCCCTGATACTCATTACTTTTCCTATTTCTGTATTTTCTGTGTTTACATAATCATATCTTCAAAATCTACAGAATATTATATTTTTGGTCTCATTTTTTTAACCAACTTAAACCCTATTCTGTCAGACCAACACATATCATTTTACCTCTTCCTTTTATATACTTTTAGAAATGTGCTACAGTAGCAGGTCTCTCATGTTATACTCCAGTTTTCATAGGTAGGCTATTAAGTTCAGTAAGTACGGATGTTGAAGGGGGATGAGGAGTTACCTCCTTTGTTCTGCTGGCTTTACATTTTACACTGCAGGAAAATAGTTCAGTGTTTCCTCTCTTTGAATTTCTATGAAGTTTACTTTTCTTCCATCAAAATTTTTCGAAAAAGTTTCTCATTATAGAAGCTCAACTTAAGAAGACATTCTTCTCTAAAATTGATGGACAGTGAATGCTAAACCTCAAAGAACTATTTCATCTACAAGATGTCAATTAACAATTTTGATCGTGTTTTTACTGAATCAGCTAAATTGTGGTATGTGTTTAGATTATTCAAATACAGAATAAATGGGTTTTGACCTTCAATTGAAAATTTCTTTTAGCTAATTAAAATGGAAACACCACTCTTATTTTTTTAGCAGATCTTCTTGTTAAAATATTAGTAAGATCTGTTTAAAAAAAGAAACAGGAGTTTTTGTACTTTTCTATACATTTGCTTACCTACTTTTCTATACATTTGTTATCAAGTGGCATTATCAATAGAATTCATCAATTGGCTTTGCCTATATTACATTTTTCATACGAGATCTTTAAAATTTGTATATAGAAATAATATTAATAATGCCATACATTCAATGAAATTTTCTAAGGAAACATCAAAAAACAGAATAAGGAAAACCAAAACTTCTTGTCATCTATCAAATGTGTACAAGCTGAATATGCTGATACTTTATTAATTAGCAAATATAAGGCATCTGATAAAGTGCTAATATTTATACTATTTAAAGCATGCCTACAATTTTTCAAGAAAGAAAACACAATCAAATATTAAAAGGAAAAAAATGGAAAGACATACCTCAAACCAAACAAATCAAAATTATTAACATAGGAAAAGATGCTCAAATTTATTAAGCCAGAAATATTCATATTAAGTTACACCTACTAGTTTGACAAAAAATAGTTATATAACTTATTCCTTGGTCAAATGGAGGGAAAGAGACATTTTCATTTATAGGGACATTTTAATTATTGTCTTTTTCTCAAATTAACCTGTAAATATTAATATAAAATTATACACATACTTAAAGTAAGCAATCCAACTTTTGAGGATCCATTCATTGTAACAAATGTCTAAGAGTATTAGTATGTTTATAGGAGGATGTTATCTTTAAAACAAATTAAAGAAGGGGCTCCTGGATGAATCAGTCAGTTAAGCATTGACTCTTGGTTTTGGCTCAAGTCATGGTTTCGCGGTTCATGAGATTGGCGCCCTACACTGACAACACGGAGCCTTCCTGGGATTCTCTTTTTCTCCCTTTCTGCCCCTACTCCATGTGTGCTCTATCTCAAAGTAAATAAACAAACATTTTTTAAAAATTCATCAGAAATTTAATGTTAGTTTATTGATAGATAAAAGGTAAAGGAAGTAAAAAAATGCATGTAAAGGAATAAATTTCCCCATGATTTAAAAAGTGTATAATGGAGTTATTTATGCAAAATTATTATATATGTCTGTATGTATGAAAGGTGTAAAAAATAATATCACTATAAATATCAATGTTGGTTACCTTATGGAGGATAAAGTAAAAGGTATTTAGATCTTTAAGATATTATTTTATTTCCTATTTCTTTAAATATGATATCAATAGAACACTCATCTCAATTTTCTATAATTAGTCTTCTCATGTTGTTTTACTACTTCACTATTCCTCACTCTTACTGTTTTATTTATCTTTTATATATTTAATTCATATGTACTGGAGGTCTATAATCTAAATCTATTTCTCTTGCTGATGATAATACCTCCATTAAGACATTGTGAGGATTTTATTATTTTTTCAATGTTTACTTATTTTTGAGAGAGATATAGAGAGCGAGCAGGAGAGAGGCAGAGAGAGAGGGAGACACAGAATCAGAAGCAGGCTCCAGGCTCTGAGCTGTCAGCACAGAACCCAACATGGTGCTCAAACTCACAGACCATGAGATCATGACCTGAGCAGAAGTCAGATGCCTAACCAACTGAGCCACCCAGGGATCCCTAGACATAGGGAGGATTTTAAAAGTGAAAGTTATTGAAGCATAATTTACACATGACAGTATAAATACCATTGAATTACATGGTTCAATGAATTTTGGCTGTTCTTTGACAACTGTGTTGTTCCCAGTTTGGGAGCTTTCTGAAAAGTATAAATGAATATGTATAACTGGGTTGTTTACCAGTAATTTCAGATCACTGACAATACTAAAACTATAAAAGAGATGAAAGAGAAAAGCTAGTCCTCATTCTGAAAGAAAATTTTGTGACTGTGTTTAAGAAAATGTTGAATATCTTCTAAAAGACAATTTTTAATCAGGTTATTTGTTTGTTTTCCTTTTGAGTGAGTTATAGGAGACTCACACATATTTTGAGTATTAAGCTCTTAGAAGAAAGAGGGCTTGATATAAGGACATTTTAGAGATTATGAATATGTGTAGTACCTTGTTTATGGTATGGTAATGGGTGTATGCATGCATATGTCCAAAATCATCAAGATGTATACATTAAATATGTGCACTTATTTGTATATCAATTGCACCTAGACAAACCTTAAAAAAATAGGAAGTGGCTAAATTATGCTAAAGTAAAAGGTAAGGACAAATGAGTATAATGTACTTTGGACTAATACTGAAAAATGTACAATACTAGATAATGTACTTAATAAGGTTGATTTGTATCATAATTTTTCTTTTTAATCAGTACATGAGTTTTGTGATGCAAAGAGTAATTCTATTTCCCCCTGAGAAATATTCACATTCCTTTCACTGTAATAAGTTAGCATTTAGCATCTTTTGACCTGAGAAATATTTCCCCCTGAAAAATATTTGCATGCCTTTCCCTGTAATAAGTTAGCATCCTCTTCTCAATATAGTAATCTGGAAGAAAACTAATACATAAGATAAACTATGTGGTACTTTATACCTCCTCTACATATAAATATATCAAGTGATTTATGGTAAAAACTTTGAAAAATTTTTCACATGACTTTCTCTTGTTCTTTAAACTTAAAACCATTAATTCATACCTGATATATTTATTATAAAAGTCTAGTCATTGAGAACTTTTTAGGGATATGTACTTAATTTTAAATTTCTTAATTTTTTTAAGTGATGGAGTTATTAACATTTTCAGTATTTTGATAAGTGAAAAATTGAAAAAATTTAATTTTAACATTTTAGGTTTAATAAAACTCAAATTTATATTTAGCAAATGTGACCAATTTTATTTCCCAAAAAGGGCTGTAACAATATCTCCATCCCACATTCTTCAAGAAACTTCCACTACTCTATGAAGACCTGAAGTCTAATTTCCTTCCCTCAAATTTGGGCAAGCATGTAACTTGCTTATAACCTAAAGAATATGGTAGATATAAAACTGCAAGACTTTCAAGGCTATACCTTAATAGGTGAGGCAACATTCACCTTTATTAGATAGGTTATTGTTTCAGGGGCATTCTATGGCATGTCAAAAATTCTACTACTCTGAGATTCTCTTGCTGAAGAGACCATATTTAGGGTTCAGGTTAAGAGACTGCTGAACTCCCAGCTGACAGATGGCCACAAGAGTGAGCATTTTGGATGGCCAACCAAGTTGAGCCTTCAAGGGGTCTACCACTCTAGGCAACATCTGGCATAGCCTCGGGAGATTGAAGTGAGAATCGCCCAACCAAACCCTTTCTAAATCTTTGACCCAAAAAATCATGGGCATCATGAAAATGTTTAGCTAAGTTTTGGAGTAATTTACAATGTAGCAATGATAAATGAAATATTCATTAAATAGAAAATGTAGAAGACGTAGGCAATTTGAATCAACCTCTCACTTGTCTTGAGAGCCCAAATTAGACACATAAATATTTGTAGGAACAGCAGGAACATCAAGTGTAATCCTTCATTTCAATATTGAGGCACATGGCCTAGAGAAGATAGCTACTCATCAGTAGATTAAGGACTGGAACACATTTTCATGATTTCTGGTGTAGTATTTTTGAGTAGTTTTAAATATCTCTATATCTGGAGTATTAATTGACATTTTATTAATTATTCCTATTTTCTTTATTTTACAAAAATCAACCCCTGCATAACTTTCTTTGATTCTCAAACTCATTCCCAACACCTATACTTAAAATTCACCTTATATAAAGTAATATATTAAATACTTGGGCATTAAACATGAAGATTTCAAGTGAGGGGTTATTGTTTAATATACAAGGCATTTAAATCATATATTGTGAATAAAATATGATTAGTTACATATGAGTTCCGTTTAAAAAATTTTTAAGATTTGGGTAGAAGATGGCAGCATAGGAGGACGCTGGGCTCACTGCGTCCTGCTGATCATGTAGATTCCACCCACATCTGCCTAAATAACCCAGAAAACTGCCAGAAGATTAGCAGAATGGATTCCAGAGCCAAGGATAGATGAGAGGCCCACAGAAGAGGGGCCCCTCTGGAAGCGGATCACTGAAGGAAAAGCAAGCTGAGCCTGCCCCTCCTGCCCCTGTGCACCTTGCCAATCCACCCCAGCTAATATGCCAGATCCCCAGCACCACAAGCCTGGCAGTGTGCAAGTAGCCCAGACAGGGGACACACCACCCCACCCCACAGTGAATGCCGCCCCTAGGAGAGGGGAAGAGAAGGCACACACCAGTCTGACTGTGGCCCCAGCGGTGGGCTGGGGGCAGACATCAGGTCTGACTGCGGCCCCGCCCACCAATGCAAGTTATTCAAGACAGCACAGGGGAAGTGCCCTGCAGTTCTGCACCACTCCAGGGACTATCCAAAATGATGAAACGGAAGAATTCTCCTCAAAAGAAACTCCAGGAAGTATTGATAGTTAACGAACTGACCAAAAATGGATTAAAAATATAACAGAAAGTGAATTTAGAATAATAGTCATAAAATTAATCACTGGGCTTGAAAACAGTATAGAGGACAGCAGAGAATCTATTGCTACGGAGATCAAGGGACAAAGAAACAGCCAGGAGGAGCTAAAAATGCTATAAATGGGCTGCAAAATAAAATGCAGGTGACCACAGCTCGGATTGAAGAGTCAGAGGAGAGAATAGGTGAACTAGAAGATAAAATTATGGAAAAGAGGAAGCTGAGAAAAAGAGAGATAAAAAAAAATCCAGGAGTATGAGGGGAAAATTAGAGAACTAAGTGATGCACTAAAGAGAAATAATTAGTGTTCCAGAGGAGGAAGAGAGAGGGAAAGGTGCTGAAGGTGTACTTGAAGAAATAATAGCTGAGAACTTCCTGGATCTGGGGAAGGAAAAAGGCATTGAAATCCAAGAGGCATGGAGAACTCGCTTCAGACGTAACTTGAATCGATATTCTGGATGACATATCATAGTGAAACTGGCAAAATACAAGGATAAAGAGAAAATTCTGAAAGCAGCTAGGGATAAATATGCTCTAACATATAAAGGGAGACCTTTAAGACTCGTGACTGATCTCTCTACTGAAACTTGGCAGGCCAGAAAGGAATGGCAGGAAATCTTCAATGTGATGAACAGAAAAAATATGCACCGAGAATCCTTTATCCAGCAAATATGTCATTTAGAATAGAAGGAGAGATAAAGGTCTTCCCAAACAAAAAAACTGAAGGAATTTGTCACCACTAAACCAACCCTACAAGAGATCCTAAGGGGGATCCTGTGAGACAAAGTACCAGAGACATCACTACAAGCATGAAATCTACAGATATCACAATGACTCTAAATCCATATCTTTCTACAATAACACAATGTAAATGGACTAAATGCTCGAACCAAAAGACATAGGGTGTCAGAATGGATAAAAAACAAGACCCATCTATTTGCTGTCTACAAGGGACTCATTTTAGACCTGAGGACACCTTTAGATTGAGAGTGAGGGGATGGAGAACTATCTACCATGCTACTGGAAGTCAAAAGAAAGCTGGAGTAACCATACTTATATCAGACAAACTAGACTTTAAATTAAAGGCTGTAACAAGAGTTGAAGAAGGGCATTATATAATAATTACAGGGTCTATCCATCAGGAAGAGGTAACAATTACAAATGTCTATGTTCCAAATAGGGAACCCCCAAATATATAAAACAATTACTCACAAACATAAGCAACCTTATTGATAAGAATGTGGTAATTGCAGGGGAACTTAATACTCCACTTAGAACGATGGATAGATCATCTAGACACACGGTCAATAAAGAAACAAGGGCCCTGAATGATACATTGGATCAGGTGGACTTGACAGATATATTTAGAACTCTGCATCCCAAAGCAACAGAATATACTTTCTTCTCGAGTGCACATGGAACATTCTCCAAGATAGATCACATGCTGTCTCACAAAACACCCCTTAATAAGTATAGAAGTGGGATTCATTCCTGGGATGCAGGGCTGGTTCAACATTCACAAATCAATCAACGTGATACATCACAATAAAAGAAAAGATAAGAACCATATGATCCTGTCAATCGATGCAGAAAAAGCATTTGACAAAATTAAGCATCCTTTCTTAATAAAAACCCTCGAGAAAGTCAGGATAGAAGGAACACACTTAAACATCATAAAAGCCATTTATGAAAAGCCCACAGCTAACATCATCCTCAATGGGAAAAGACTGAGAGCTTTTTCCCTGAGATCAGGAACACGACAGGGATGTCCACTCTCACCGCTATTGTTTAACATAGTTTTGGAAGGTCTAGGTTCAGCAATCAGACAACAAAAGGAAATCAAAGGCATCAAAATTGGCAAAGAAGAAGTAAACTTTCACTTTTTGCAGATGACATGATATTATACATGGAAAATCTGATAGACTCCACCAGAAGTCTGCTAGAACTGATACAGGAATTCAGCAAAGTTGCAGGATACAAAATCAATGTACAGAAATCAGTTGCATTCTTATACACTAACAATGAAGCAACAGAAAGACAAATAAAGAAACTGATCCCATTCACAATTGCACCAAGAAGCATAAAATACCTAGGAATAAATATAACCAAAGATGTACAAGATCTGTATGCTGAAAACTATAGAAAGCTTATGAAGGAAATTGAAGAAGATACAAAGAAATGGAAAAACATTCCGTGCTCATGGGTTGTAAGAATAAATATTGTGAAAATGTCAATACTACCCTAAACTATCTACACATTCAATTCAATCCCAATCAAAATTGCACCAGCATTCTTCTCAAAGCTAGAACAAGCAATCCTAAAATTCATATAGAACCTATAATTGTAATTCTGAAAGAAGTAATTTTGAAGAAGTAATTTTGAAGAAGTAATTTTGAAGAAGACCAAAGCAGGAGGCATCACAATCTCAGACTTTAGCCTCTACTACAAAGCTGTCATCATCAAGACAGCATGGTATTGGCACAAAAACAGACACATAGACCAATGGAATAGAATAGAAACCCCAGAACTAGACCCACAAACGTATGGGCAACTAATCTTTGACAAAGGAGGAAAGAATATCCAATGGAAAAAAGACAGTCTCTTTAACAAATGGTGCTGGGAGAACTGGACAGCAACATGCAGAAGGATGAAACTAGACCACTTTCTCACACCACTCACAAAAATAAACTCAAAATGGACAAAGGACTTGAATATGATACAGGAAACCATCAAAACCCTAGAGGAGAAAGCAGGAAAAGACCTCTCTGACCTCAGCCGTAGCAATCTCTTACTTGACACATAAAGGCAAGTGAATTAAAAGCAAAAATGAACTATTGGTACCTAATGAAGGAAACAGCAAAGGAAACAATTGACAAAACTAAAAGACAACCAACGGAATGGGAAAAGATATTTGCAAATGACATATCGGACAAAGGGCTTGTATCCAAAATCTATAAAGAGCTCACCAAACTCAACACCTGAAAAACAAATAATCCGGTGAAGAAATGGGCAGAAAACATGAATAGACACTTCTCTAAAGAAGACATACAGATAGCCAACAGGCTCATGAAAAGATGCTCAACGACGCTCCTCATCAGGGAAATACAAATCAAAACCACATTCAGATATCACCTCACGCCAGAGTGGCCAAAATGAACAAATCAGGAGACTATAGATGCTGGCGAGGATGTGGAGAAACGGGAACCCTCTTGCACTGCTGGTGGGAATGCAAACTGGTGCAGCCACTCTGGAAAACAGTGTGAAGGTTCCTCAAAAAATTAAAGATAGACCTACCCTATGACCCAGCAGTAGCACTGCTAGGAATTTACCCAAAGGATACAGGAGTACTAATGCATAGGGCCACTTGTACCCCAATGTTTATAGCAGCACTCTCAACAATAGCCAAATTATGGAAAGAGCCTAAATGTCCATCAACTGATGAATGGATAAAGAAATTGTGATTTATATACACAATGGAGTACTACGTGGCAATGAGAAAGAATGAAATATGGTCCTTTGTAGCAACGTGGATGGAACTGGAGATTGTTATGCTAAGTGAAATAAGCCATACAGAGAAAGACAGATACCATATGTCTTCACTCTTTTGTGGATCCTGAGAAACTTAACAGAAACCCATGGGGGAGGGAAAGGAAAAAAAAAAGAGGTTAGAGAGGCAGAGAGCCAAACATAAGAGACTCTTAAAAACTGAGAAAAAACTGAGGGTTGATGGGGGGGGGGGGAGGGAGGGGAGGGTGGGTGATGGGTATTGAAGAGAGCATCTTTTGGGATGAGCACTGGGTGTTGTATGGAAACTAATTTGACAATAAATTTCATATATTAAAAAAAATAAAAAAATAAAACAAAAAAGTTTTAATTATTATTTTTGGGAGAGAGCAAGTGGGGGAAGGCAGAAGAGCTGAAGTGGGCTCTGTGCTGACAGCAGTGAGCCTGATGGTGGGCTCAAATTCACAAAATGAACCATGAGATCATGACCTGATCCAAAGTTGGATGCTCAACTGACTAAGCCAACCGGATGTCCCATCCATTTTAAAAATTATTATAATAGGAAAGTTTTATTCAATAAAACATCAGATTTACTAAGGCCACCAATGGTGTTTGAGGTAGCTTTTGAAGAATGAACCGTGTTTCAACAAGTAGAGGTGAATAGTCATAGCTTTTCAAAAAGAGGATATGCTGAACAAAGGCATAAAAATAAGTACAGTCAGGGGATGATGAGTGTTTTCACATGTCAGGATATAACTTATGTTTGTGTATACTGAGTGGTACTGGAGGATGATAATGGACATGTAGATTGGGGCCATATGGCTAACTATCCTTGATGCCATACTAAAGGGGCAGGAGGGCAATATCAGAAATTAATTATGATTAAGGTATGTCTCAGGAATATGAAAACTTTTATTAATGACACACCAGCAATAATATATTAGCTTAAACTTTTGATTGTGCTTTTAAAATGTATTACTGCCCAGGTACTATTATTTTAGATTTTTCAGAATAGATCAATTTTAATTGTGATTTTAATTTAACATAACCTGGTATAGCAGTCAGCTATTTGACAAGGTTTTTTACCACTTTGGGCAACTAGTAACTTTCGATTCACAAGCATCACTCAATAACAAATCTAGCTGGCTCAAAGAAATTACTCAAATAAGGATCTAAAAGGTAGATACGACATGATTGCAAATGATCCACTCTGTTCTGAGAAATGAATATTTCATGTCTGTGAGGTATTATTTGTCTTTATAAAGCAATTATTCTATGCTAAGGAGTTTTGTCCTAGAAACTTTACTTTTTTCAGAGCACAATTTCCTTTTCATAAACAGCCTACTTAGAGTACTGGAAAATCAACTAATGCATTGATTTAGCTAGTCAGTCTTCTTAAGGCAAATACTTGCTATGTGCTTGACCCTGTTTTATGAGTTGGGAAAAAAAAGGCACACAACATCCCCTGCCCCATTTTTTTTCTTTTTATAGAAAATCTACAGTGGAAAGTCAAAGATCAACTTTCTAATACTAGGGATGCTGGCCAAAAGTTACCCTGACACAACTGGAAAGCTCAGAGCAGAAGTAAAATTATAATCTTGTCATTTTATAGAGAAAACATGTATCTGACCACTAGTATGTAAATACACAAAAAATGTGTTTTTTTGGAAAATATACTTAACTCCATTCTCCTACTTACATAAATATAAATTTATATAATTTATGCCTTATTTTTCAAGTGTACTATTCTATAAAATTCATGTATTTAATATTTATTTTCAGCCTAGTAAACATCTCAACTGAAGGTACATTTGAGTAAATGAAAATTCCTAACCAAAGGAATTTCCTGATATCATGAAATAGAGAAAATAAAAAAGGAAATAACTCATTGCACAGAATATAAACATAATCATTTGACTATACGTATAGGTGTTTAACAAAGAAATAGTTGGCTTTCAGATGATTAGCTTCCTTAGTCTGGGAAGTAATAGGAGTTTATAAATCAACTTCCCCTGTATCTACTGGACTCAATGTGGATAATGGACTCAATTAGTTCAATATATAACAGGAGATAAAGAGTGTCTTGAAACCATGCATGGATCTATCATTGTCCATTGAATCAGAAGTTTCCAAGTAAATCCAAAGGGAGATGCATTTTAAAAATATTATGTGATTTTGCAAATTTAATTTAGAAACAAGAGATAGATGGTCTCTTGTTTCTCTTGTACAAATAACAATGTTCTACATACAGTATGGCTTAGTGGCAACATATGGAGAAATTCTACAGCTAGAAATGCAGCCTTGTTACTTACTTTCCTTCATCTCCTAACAATGAGATAGACACAATATATCTAGCTGAGGTAGCCTTCTATACCCCTTTAATGCCTGTGAATACCTACAAGAATTCTTGAAAAACTTTAGGAGAGATTTTTAGTCAGCAGAAGAATTACTGGGGGGATAGGAGTGGGCAAATCAAACACCCTGGAGATGCTCATAATCAGAGCCAGCCCTGTTACACATCAGGGAGAGTAACAAGCTCAACACAACATGGTTTACTCAGAGTTCATTTACATATATATTAAGTATATATTACTGCTTAGGAGATAATCACAGTTTTCAATATTTATAGTTTAGAATCAATGACAACATCACTTGCTGTGTATGGCATTAGGGCAAAAACTGGTAATTAGGTGGAGTATTCTCAAATTAGTTTTATTTCACTGACTAGCTACAGGATAATTAGACTATACATGATGGAATGGAAATATCTATATTATGTGAGACATGTCATGTTGAAACACCGAAAAAAAGAAATAAGCAGGTTCAACAGAATGATAGTAGTGTGACTTGCATCTTTGTTGTGATGCAAGCCGATCATCCATAGCTATCAAACACATAATTTAACACATATGGTAGAAAACCCCTAATTTTAGTTTACCTCTAAATTCCAAACACCCTGGAGGTAATGACTTTATGGTGAACAAAACTATTACATGGTAATTAAAGTGTGAGCTCTAGACTTGGATCCTCTGCATCCTAAAGTTATCCCCACTGCTTACTACATGTATGGTCTTGGGCAAGTAACTTCCTTCTCCATGCCTAAGTTATTTCATGTGTAAAGTTATGGTATCAACTCTCGATTTCATATAGTTGTTCTAAGAGTTAAGCGAGCCAACTCCTATAGGATTTATAATTGAACATGGCACATTCACAATTAATGTGATCTACTAGTGTTATGCTCTAAAATGCATTTTATTTCATTTGCTTGTTTTATTACTGATTCTAGCTAGTTAGCTAGCTTTCAATTATCTATTTAATTTTTTCTGGTTCCCAAAAAATTATCCATCACAGGCTATTTTACTAACAGGAAACACATACAAATTTCTTTGATAAATATTGTCATGACACTCTAAGCTTTCAATAATTATTCAAACTTTTTTGTACATTTTGTAATTGTCATGAACAATAGATGTAAATTCCACACAAGACATCCATGCAGAGAATCCATGAAGAGAATTGCATTTCGTTTTAGACAAGAATACTGCATTACCTACTTTGAGCAGAAGTGTAATTACATATATTTTTAATGATTATATAAAATTGAAGGAGTGAGTTTTAGTCCAAATCCCAGTGAAAAATTAACTTTCTGCAGTCACTTAAAACAGCTTAGGAGAAAAAGTAGATTTGGTTAGAGATCACAAAAGACAACGCGTTTATTAAAGAGAGTCACAGAGCTGAAAAATAATGCATTATTTCAATTATGTCAGTTAAGTGAGTGGTAAGACTTTTTATGTAGATACTTCTTGTGCTGAGGAAGTAGTGTTCAAAACATGCAATAAAAATGCTTGGTGGTTGATCTCCAGGAAAGATGGGAGTTTAAGGGCAATACTTATTGGAGTAGACTATTTCATATACTCTAAAGACAAACAGCTTCAACCTCAATCACAAATTCTGAACAACAGCTGGTAAATACATATCCAGGAATTTATACATAACAATATGCAGTATGTACTTTATGATACAGTGAAAGGTATAGAAAGTAGGTGGAAGAAGTTATAAAAGACCCTGTTGAACAAGTTTGAAGGCTGAAGGGTAGACCACTTATGGGAGAAAATAGAACAGACCTTCTTGCAGAATGGAAGGAGTGCTTAGGAACTAGGTTTCTGTCTGCCATTTTCTTACAATAATAGCTTCCTTGTATGGATGACATTTGAAATGAGGCTTAGCAATAAAACAGTGTATATCAGTAAACATAAAATGCCCAGTGCTGTAGATAAATAATGACAACATTGAGCAACCTGCTCAACATAAAAACCATTAGACCAATACCATGCACAGGAATGAATTTCCAATGTATGTTATGTATAAGTTATAAGAAACTTGATGTGAGCACTTAATATCCAAACCACTCTAGAATCAATCAGTACCAAAACTCTTACCAAACAAACCCTAAACAGTCTCTAACAATATTTTCACAAGACCTTACCATTGTGGGGTGTGTGTGTGTGTGTGTGTGTGTGTGTGTGTGTGTGTGCGTGCATATGAAATCTGGGAAGCAATAAAACAGTGGATCAATTGATGATTAAGTTAATATGGAGAAAAGTAGCTAGTATTTGCTAAGATTAGTGTCAATAATTTTTGCCAGTAAGTTAGAACTCTTAAGTCAAATAAATCCTACAATATAACACCATCTCATAATAAATCATATAATTAATATTTGTATGAGAAAAACAGAAAAAATAATGCATATCTATGACCAAACCTAAATCAGTTTTTAAAAGTAAATTTGTGCTAAAATAACGAGAACCAGAACTTACAAGATTATTTAAAATTTTTCTTGAAATAATAAAGATCTATAAGGAGCTAAATCAGCTTTTTACCCAAAAGAAATGATGTAGAGGGAGGCATGTCCTTTAAGTTTTAAAAGGTATGATAATAGTAATAGTAATAAATAATAATAGTAATAGAAGCAAATAAGTAATGAAAGCTATGACTAATAAAATGGAATTGATAAATTGGAGACTAAGAAATGTGTTTTTAAAGATTTGATTTTAAATAAGTAAGCAAAATACGATTTGGTAGCTGGTGTTAGAGAAAACTCTCATTTAGAGAAAATAAAAGTAGATTTCAATTGAAAATTTTGTAACATGTATAGATATGGAATTCAGATATATTAAAGATCTAAATGTGAAAAGTAAAATTAATGTAGCTGTTAGTATTTCACTGTGTAACTATTTCAAATCTATTTTGTCTAGTGGTATGGAGGATTTCAAGAAGAGCTTCAGCACAAGGCTAAAAAAATAAATGGATATATTCATAAAGAAAGAAATAGGATTAATTTGATTTCATGAAAATTATGGATTTCTGCACAGAGTGCCCACATAAACTCAACAGACCAATAAGGGCTTGTAAAATTTTTAATATAGACAAAAACTATGAACAAGATGATTCAAGAATCTTATGTAAATCATCCAGAAACACAATGGAAACACAGATAAGAATATGGATCGGTAACCCTCAGAAGTGGAAACCTGAATGATAGTAAAGCTATGAAGAAATTCTCAAACCATTAGGAATGGGAAAATAATATTTAAGGCAACAATGAGATACATGCCAGTTTTCCCCATCATATTTTAAATATTAGAAAGTTGTATGATGCCAGAGTCTAAGCAGTCTTATACAACATAATGATAAGAGCGCATTCTATCACCTTGGCTGTATTCTGTTGGTTAGGAGCAAGTCAAAACTCTTGCCCAACTTCTTGAGGAGGAAATTATAAAAGGAAATGAGTACTGGAAGGTCAGGAACATTTGAGGTCACTTTAGGGTTTGTCTGTCACAGTCTGTCCTCTGGCTCCTGAAGACTTAGGCCCCTCCAACATATAAAATGTAGTAATTTTCTCCTAATGTTCTCAAAGATGATGGTCAGTTTTATATGTCAAGTTGGCCAAGCTGTAATCCCTAGTTATTCAATAAAACAGTAACCTCAGTGTTACTTCAAAAGTGTTTTGTAGATGTGATTATGTCTACAATCACTTGACTTTATGTAAAAGACATTATTTTAGATAAACTGGGTAGGATTCAGTCAATTGACAGGCCTTAAAAGCAGAACTGAGGTTTACCTGAAGAAGAAATTCTGCCTGTGGACTTCAGCTTCAGCTTTGTGCCTGAGAGTTCCAGTACCCCTGTGGATTCTGGACTTGTCTATGCAGGCTTCTCAACCAAATAAGTCAATTCCATGAAATAATTTTCTTTATATATAAAGAGAATTACTACTAGTTCTATTTTTATGACTGATACACGAAGAGTTTCCTCATATAAGAGCAACAGTTCAGAGATCAAAACCTCATCATCTAAACCACAAACAGATACTGAGTTTTCTGGGTTTAATCCCTTAAATATGGCTCCTCAGGCACACAATTCCTTTTCAGCTTTGGACCTGTGAAGCTAAAGAGATGTTATCTGCTCCCAACATACCCACCACAATAATGGTGCAACAGATGTAAGACAAAAACTGTAGACATTATGGTTGAAAAGAGGAATGAATGGAAGGGGATTTCCTCTTTTACTTTCTTTACCCATTAACTGCAACAAAGTTTTCCCCTCACAAACCCCCTCAGATGCACTCTTTATTGTGGAGAACTATTCATTGTAGTTCTACTTCTCCTGACATCGTTTCATGTCCTATACTGATCTCTATTTCTTTGTGGCTCCTTTTGTTATGTTATGATTTGAGTTTACAGATATATAAAATATTTGTGTAAAATTAAGCTGCCTTGCAATTTCTCATTACTCTGGCAATTGGTTTAATTTCTGAAAGAGAAAAAAATGATAAAGATATATACACTCAACTCATATCAAAAATATAAATCTCATGCATAAATTATGAAGAAAACGTTAAAAAGAGGTCAGGTAATAGTGGAAGGAAGATATCAATAGCCTTTTTTGAAGGACTTAAGTTAGGAGGAGTGCTTCCAGCACAGCTAGTAAAGTAAAACAAACAATTAACAAAATAATTTGGTAATAGACAAAAAGTGTACCTGAATATTTGTTTTACAATTAAACACTATATAATAGAGTCAGTGTTTCTGAAATAAAAAGTTTGTTCTGAAGACACAGAGGCCACAGCATGTTTGAGTGTAATCAATAAAGAATAAACAACACTGAGATTTGTTGTTGACATTTGGAACAGGGAGTTTATAGAAACCCATTCTAGTGAAGGAAGATGCTCTATAGAATTTTAACTTGTGATCTTTTATTTTTCCTTTATCTGCTGTTTTTAAAAAGCTTCAGAGGGCGACTTTTGATAACTTTGGGAGGATAAACCGTGCTGATTCAGAGACCGTATTTTGACTTCTGTGTGGGTGAGAAGTTAACAGGGATGAAGGAAAGAAGCCTCTTAATCTTTGTAGCCTTCGCACTACATGGAAGCAATCATGCTCCAGAAATGGGAGAAGATTTAACATTTATTATTTAATGGTTCTATAGAAAATACTGCTTTCTGTAATGTAGTTTTATTTGAAAATTATTTTTATATCACTTTTCCAGAAAAAAAAATTCATTTCAAAGATTGAAAAGGCAAACAGATAAATGTCATGGAAAGAGTCCATGGACTGCAATGGCATGAGATCTATAAACAAAGAGTACTGAGGGCTTTGGGGGCAGCTGGAATATTGAGGATCACAAAGACCAGGCTGTGGTCCTCCTGAGACCCCAAAGCTTGCCAACAGGAATTAATTTGGCTTGGGGAGGGGAGTGGGAGGGATGAGAGGGAGATATTAATTTTGTTAATTGTCTCGTGTTTCATGGTGATAAAAAAAACCTTGGTTATGAAGTTAAAATATGGGTTTCTTCAAAATGCTTAAGGTAACCACGAGAAGAAGAAAAAGAAATACACATATCCTAAATTGTTATATGGGGAAAGAGTTCACCAAGGGTATACACAAAATGCACAAAATCTGGAAGCACCATGCAGTGAAGACTCCCAAGCCCAATTAGATGGTCTTATCAGACAAAAGGAAAAACACCAAGGGTGTCGTGTCTATATTGTATTCCTTTTGAACTGCTGCATTCAGATGCTATTTTAGTGGCACAACATACTAAGCTCCAAGGAAAAGTACTGTGTAAACTAACACAGCTTTATTTCATTCCCTCATTTTAAATCGCACGCGAGCTATAAAACACGTTAGTGACTCTTTAAATATTTGCTCTTTAAATATTTGCTCTTTAAATATCACATTTTAATATTTTGTTTCCTTTTTTTTGTTTCTTGCTTTTACATGCACATGTGCACACAAGTACACACACACACACACACACACACACACACACACACACACATCTCCTGTCTAGCCCCATCAGGATCATTTCCTAAATATAATTTCTGTGAGTTTCTTGGCTCCAAGCCACAAACATCACCTGCCTGACTAGTGTAGCAACATTCATATCGTTTCCTCTTTTGCCACCAAAATTCCATTTCCTACAAGTCAGCCCATGTGATTTTGAAAAACTTAGATCATCCTACTCCTTTGCTCAAAAATTTTTAATTTCTTCACCATTTTGGTTAGAATAAAATAAAAATTCCATGGCATGACCTACAAGGCCCAACATAATCTGTTTTCATGTTTTCTATTTAAGTTCTGATTTAGTTTCCTCTTTATTATGCAAGTAATAGTAAGTGATGCCCCCCCCCCCAACACTTTTCCCAGTATTATTCCAGCTCCCACAGAGAACAGCAACTGACAGATGGTATATATTTCCAGGCAGATTTTCTATTTCCAGGTGTTTTAGTTGCCTATTGCTGCTATAACAAAGTAACACAATCTTAGTGCTTGAGCTACCCAAATGTATTTATTTTAAGTTCTCTTTGTCAAAAGTCAGCCATAGGTTACACTGGGTGAAAATCAAGGTATTAACAGGGCTTCTTACCTTTCTGAAGGCTTTAGGAGAAAAACTTTTCTTGCTTTTTCAACTTGTGGAGACTTCCTGCATTCCTTGGCTCCCGGCTCCCTTCTTCCATCTTCAAAGATAGCATTGGGGGGATCTAGTTTTTCCACACTACCATCTGGTATTCAGAGAACCAGATGAAGACTGTTCTTTTAAAGACCTTTAAGGACTCAAGTGATTAGATTGGGGGCCGGTAGATAATCGAGTATATTCTATTAATGGCATCTGCAACCATGTTTCTCCATTGCTATGCAAGGTAACAGTCACAGATGCTAGGGATCAAGGTGTTAATATCTGAGGCCATTATTCTGCCTACCACACCAGATACACACAAACATTACATTTTGTTTTAGTCTTGTAAAAAAAAAAAATCAGGTGAGACTTCTTGGCTCTATTAGTCCTATTCTCCTGTAATAATAAGTGTTGTAGGATTTTATGTTTCATTATGCATCAATTTAATTCATTGTATTTAAAGACTGATATTATTCCAGAGTATGGCTATAGACTAAATAATTAACATTCCCAGGGTGCCTGGGTGGCTCAGTCCGTTGAGCATCCGACTTTGGCTCAGCTCATGATCTCATGGTTTGTGGGTTCAAGCCCCACGTTGGGCTCTATGCTGGCAGTTCGGAGTCTGGAGCCTGCTTTGGAGTCTGTGTCTCCTTCTCTCTCTGCCCCTCCCCCACTTGTGCTCTCTCAAAAATAAATAAATGTAAAAAAAAGTAAATAATTAACATTCCCTTGTGATAACTGGACATTTTCTAAATTTTGCCATTAAAAGCAAAGATGCAAACATCAGCATAATGCCTATATAATGTGTACATGTACTATTACATTTATTGGACAGATTCATAAACAATAAATGTCTGGGTCACTACTAAATTTCTATCCAAAATTGCTTAAAATAGCATTTTCACTGATTCAGAGTGCTCATATCTCTCAACCTTCCTAAAATAAATATATGAATCATTTATTTTCCTTATCTGATGGTTTAAAATAAGTTTAATTTCATTGCTGATTTGCCTTGTGTCAATTATGTCTTTGTCTCTGATCCTTGTCTTTGTCTCTAATACAAAGAGGCTTCTGCTAATATGGTCATATACGACAAACACCTACTTATGAGTTTATTGGCCATTTAACATTTATTTGAGGAGTAAAATTTTAAAGTTTACTCATTCTTAAATTATTATTAAAAATTAAGTTAATAATTACTAAAACTATTACACACAAATGTGTTTCCTTTTTATTTTATACTTTAGGCATGAGTATTTTCCTTGAATAATGTCACGTATAACATGATTTAGAAATCTATCTTTTTAGAATCAATAACAAATTCCCCTGGACTATATACAGTCAATTCTGCTATAACACAACATAGGCATTCCTAAAAACATTGTGCTATGCATAATTGCTCAATAAAAATACAATCTTACTGGATATATGGGTCAGGGGAAAGCATATTAAAAAATCTCATCAGCACCACATAGAAAACAAAAAACTAAGCACCCAAGGAGAAACAGTGGCACAGTTTTATATATGTTAAATGGTTAACAGGCACATAAATATGACAGTAAATATGGTACTTAACCTAGAAAAATTAGACAGCTTGTAGAAGTGAACATCAGAAGGGTACAGCTTATGAGTAATTGTGAAGTGGTAGAAGGAGGAGAAAGTTATAACACCAGATGTACATGGGTGTGGCTTATAATACACACAATGAACTGAAGTAGCTAGTAATTGAACTGTGTGTGAGATTATGTTTTGTATATTCCTATGAGGCTCCACATTGCTGGGTGCAATTTGCTGCATTCGTTTAGTACTTTTCTAAGATGAAATTACACATGAGCAAACAGGAAATTTACATTATATTCAATGTTTTCTGTAATATATCAATTCTGTTGGAACAAAGTCACGTAAAAACAAGCATTATAGCAGAACTGACTATAATTAGAAATGTGACCTGAATCACAGCTTACATCTTTATATATGCATGAGTTTCTTTCCACATTTTCCATGTACTTCCTCTGATCTATTTGTTTTCTGGACACTGTCATGTAGTCAGTTATTTTAATTAATTGAATCAATTTCTTATTTTTCTTTTTAAGCACATTCTTAGCCATTACTATACATTTTGTTTCCTACACACATTTGAGAATATTTTTTTTTAAAACTGGATGTGCTTTTATTAAAATAGTATTGGATGTATAAAATGAGAAAAAAGTATTTTTACAAAATAATGGTGCAGGTTTCATGTCTTTAAAATTTCCCACAGTGGAATCTTCTGACTTCCATTAGGCTACTAACCCTGAAACACCAGCGTGTGCTCTTGATTTACTCCATCACAGCTTATTTTCATGTTGCCTTGGAAAAATTTTATTCATCCTATTATTAGATTAAGACCTAGAGCTAAGCTGTTCTAGTATATCCCTGAGAAAACACTGTGAATTGGGTTGAATTGGAGGGCAATTCATTCTTGCAGTCTTCTTCCTATAACCCCTGGGCAGTGAGTGCTCCTGAAAAGAGCCTGAGTTGAGGGTACAATTCAGGGTCTGACCATTTGTAATTGGTTACATTAAATTTGTTCCAAGGCCACAAAATTAAAACTCCAAGGATATTTGATCCCTTATGAACTAGAGATTTAAAGATCAAATTATGCTCAGAGAAGAATAAAACAAGTACAATAATAAAGACATAGACAAGGCTAGGCTACAATCAGAAAAGGAACAACTAAATGTGACAGGTGTCTAGAAAATTCAGGGAATGGCATTTGTGCTAAAGTAAGTAGTAAGTTACATTTTGATAAAACGGAAATAGACATGATAGAGTGAAAGAATATTATGAACGCATGTTTTGAGTAGTCATAGTGATCCACTTTTTTGGAAAACAGAGTAGTCCAGAATGACCAGTGTCATATGTTTAGAGGAAAGTATTGAGACACAAGTCTGAAATGCTGGGATGGACTGAGGTAGTAGAGAGCGTGTGGGAATCTTGCTTTGGAAGGCACTAGGACAAAATATGTTGGAAACCATTAAATGCATACATATGGCTATAGGACTTTGTTGAAAATGAGAAAGAGAAACATTTATTCATTAATAAAGGAAAACATAACATGTTAAAAGAAATTATAAAACCAACAAATGGGAATTGAAGCATATAGTGGTAAGACTGAGACTTACACTAAACTTCATGGGCTCAAAGCTTTGTTTCACTATATCCTCAATGTTGTTAAGATCTCAAGCAAGTTAGTTAATATTTCTATGCTCATGTTTTCTCTATCTTTAGAGTGATAGTGAAGATAATAATAGTTTTTAGATTATTGTAAAGATTAAAATGGAAGAGTTGCATCCTCTAAAGCAGCTGAGAATATGCAATGCGGAAAGGGGTCTTTCCAATAAAAGGTGTTCAAAAAACTAAACAACCACATTCAAAAGAATGAAACTAGGTTCCGATTTTACACCATACACAAAAATCAACTCAAAATGGATTAAAGACTTGATAATTAAGATCTGAAAACATTAAACTCCTAGAAGAAAACATAGGAGATAAGCTTGACATTGGTCTTGGCATTAATTTTTTTTTGGATTTGACACCAAAAACAAAGGTAACAACATCAAAAATGAACAAGCAGTATTGCATCGAACAACAACAACAACAAAAAACCTTTGCAAGAAAAGGAAACCATCAGCAAAATTAAATTGCAACTTATGGAATGGAGAAAATATTTGCAAATCATATATCTGTTAAATATTATGAAAAAGAAAAAGAAAAAGAAAGAAAAAGAAAAAGAAAAAGAAAAAGAAAAAAGACTCATACAATTCAATAACAAAAACACAAACAACTTGATGGAAAAAAAAGGGCAGAGGAACTGAATAGATATTTTTCCAAAGAAGATATACAAATGAACAACAGGTACATGAAAGGTGCTTGACATCACTAACCATCAGGGAAATACAAATAAAAACCACAATACAATATTACCTCATACTTCTTAGAATGGCTGCTATCAAAAAGAATGAGATAACAAGTATTGACAAGGATGTGAAAAAAGGGAACCCTTGTGCATCATTGGTTGTAATGTTAAGTTGATGTCACCACAATGGCAGAAAGTATGGAAGGTCCTCAAAAATTAATAATACAATTACCATATGATCCAGTAGTTCCATTTCTGAGTACATATCAAAAAAACCCAAAATCATTATATTAAGGAGATATCCACACCCTCATGTTTATTGGACTGTTATATACAATAGGCAAGACATGGAAACAACAAAAGTGTCCATTGAATGGACAAAGAAAAAATATATAGAATGGAATATTGTATAAAACAGGAGAAGGAAATCCTGCCATTTGCCACAAGACAGATGTACCTTGTGGCATTATACTATGTGAAATAAGTCAGAGAAAGATAATTCTAAACAAACAAACAAAACTCATGGAAACAGAAAACAGATCAGTGATTGTCAAATATGGTGGTTGTGGAGTGGAAAAAGTAGGTAAAGGTGGTCAAAAGTATAAACTTCCAATTATTAGATAAATAAGTCCAGGTGATATGAGGTAGAGCGTTTTCATTATAGCTAACATAACTGTCTTGTATATTTGAAATTTGCTAAGAGAATGGATCTTAAAAGCTCTCATCACTCACACACACACACACACACACACACACACACACATACAATGTGTAGCTTTGAGGTGATGGACGTTAACTAAACTTACTGGGGTACTTATTTTATAATATATGCATTTATAAAATTATTATGTTGTACACCTTAAACTGATATAACATTATATTGTCAATTGTGTCTCAATAAAACTGGAAAGATAAGCAGAGTTAATGCACATGAAATAGAAACATTTCTGGCACATAGTTAGTGATTAATAAATATTAATTTGTATTCTTATTACCATCAACCTTGCTACAGTTTCTTGTCATAATATCATTCTAAAGAAGAGGGCATCCACATCACATCTTTGTATTAATGATTCACATTCACTTAACCTCTCTATGGATCCCTTCTATCATATTCATATTCCTTTATTTCCTATTTCATTTTATTTTAGGGAACTATGAATGCAGGACATGCTCATACAATAGAGTAGAATCTATTGGAGCTCCTGGGTGGCTCAGTCAGTTAAGCATTGGACCTCAGCTCTGGTCATGATCTCACAGTTCATGGATTTGAGTCTTATGTTGGCTCTATGCTGACAGCTCAGAGCCTGGAGCCTGCTTCGGATTCTGTGTATCGCTCTCTCTCTGCCCCTCCCCTGCTCGCGCTCTGTCTCCCTCTCAAAAATAAATTTTAAAAAAATGTTTAATTTTTTTAATTTTAAAAAAGAATAAAATCTACTTACCCCAAAGCTTTCAAAGTATTAATTTTTTTATCTAATTGATTTAGTTTGAAGTTCCCTGTTGCTTGACATCCTAAAAGCTAGAGAAACCCTATAGAGTCCTTCTCATGTTAAAAACAAAGCCCTTATTTATTTAATTCAAACTCACCTTATGCTCAAATATGACTTTCTGATAGCCCTATGTAATTTCTCTCTTAAATTTAATTCTTCTTCATTTCCCCTATATATTTAAATGAAAGAAACTTTTAAATACTGGCTTGGATAAACAAACTTCCTCAAAGCTATGATGATAAATGTAAAACTGAACAAATACAAATCTTTTCTCTGGTTTAAATACACTGTAGTAATCAGGATAACTTAAAATATGACTGTCACAGTCACATTTAGATGTCCTATCTTTGTTTCCTTTCCCCATACTCCCACTCTCTCAGATTATCCACATGAAAGCTTTCTCTGTATTCATTAATCTTTCCCCACCTGAATCCAAAATGCTATGTTTCCTATCAAATTGGCTTAAGAAAATGATAATAAAATTACAAAGAAAGGATTAAGATAATATGCTGAGAATAATAAACAGACAGAAGGACCGTCAAGAACTAAAACTCCTGTTTATTTTTATGTGTTGCCAATAACAATAGAGAGACCAGCAAAGAAGTTAGGTGAAAAACAGTTTAAGCCACAACACAGATACATAAGTAGAATGTTTTTAATATTATTTCAACATTGTATGCCTTTGGAAATATTCTGTGGAGTGTCAGCTTTGGCTTAAAGTATATATATATATATATATATATATTTAAGTTTTGCCCATTAGAATTTAATCATATTCAATTTATTCATCCTTCAGGAAATACTTAATACGTTAGAATTTGTGGTTGCAGTAATAGATAAATGCATATATTAGATTCCCTGCTCTATCTTTGTAAATGTATTAATTCGTTCTTTTATTTACTATTTGTGACCTACAAGTCCAGAAAAATTTCCCCAATGAAGTTACTTCAGTTACACAGCAATTAGTCAAGTTCTCTGATTATTTTTTCTGTCTTTATTATGAAGTGGAAGAATTTTTTGCACATTATTGATTTAATATAAAGAAATGGCCAGGATGTGATGGCATACACTTATTTTGGGAGGGGAAGTTTTGTGAAATGCTTTACTTTTAGATTTAAAAAAAGTGTTAAAAAATTTTCTCCTGGTGGGTTCAGCTTATCCTGTTGAGATCACCCATTGTGGGGCAGTTTTTGGCTTTGTCCACCAAAGCCAAGGATGGCAGAAAGGATTACTCAAGTCTCCATGCAAGTCAAGAGAGGTGAGAGGCAGGCTAAGGGAAGTCTCCCCAAGCTATTCTCAAGCTCCCATATTTATTAAGCATACATTATAGGGAAAACATTGTGCAATATGTCTTTGGACTAAGTGCCAATAAGAACATATAGAAAGGGTGCAGATAAACAAGGCGTTCCCAAGACTACAAAAAAGCAGATGCAGAAAGCAGGGTGGAGAACAAGATAAGATATTCCATAGAAAACATGGTCTAAGGAATTCATGAGCATAGGCAGGACCCAACCCCTAGATATACATTAACTAGATATCAGCCCACTGTTTTCAACAAGGCCAGAAAGCCAGGTTCTGCTTTGCAATGGGTTCCCTGTAATCTCCTAACCCAGGGCATAACTATTTTATTTCCCATGGTCCTAATTGGTCTTTAATAGAGATAGACAATTTTCTTCTGAAACCAAAACATAAAATATACCAAAGTGGATCAAAAGTATTACCAGCATTAAAGTCTCTATACACATCAGGCAAGCAGATGAAAAAACAAACTAAAATTTGTATAGTTCTATATAAAGTTTATAGATCACAAACCAATGTAAGATTATTAGATGAAAATTTAAAAAGAAGGAGCTTACTAAAGGAGGAAATGATGTTGGACCTGACTTCTGAAGTGTGGTACACATGTATATGCTATTTAGCCTTACCTGCATTTTAATATTTTATACACACACACACACACACACACACACACATTTGTCACAAATAGGAAGTGACTTTAATGCAGGTAAATAAAGGTAGGAGTAGTTGTACACTGCCTAAATGTAGCCTATTTAACAATGTTGTCCAATGAGATACCAAACTGAGACAAGTACTATGAACATTGCTCTAAATTGTCACAGAAATCTTACATCATTTTGATTGGAGGAGTCATTTCATGAAGTATGTATGCATGTATAAATATATATCAAATTATATACTTTAAAAAGTCACAGTTTTGCGGCACCTGGGTGGCTTAGTCGGTTGAGCATCCGACTTCGGCTCAGGTCATGATCTCACGGTCTGTGAGTTCGAGCCACACGTCCGGCTCTGTGCTGACGGCTCAGAGCCTGGAGCCTGCTTTGGATTCTGTGTCTCCCTCTCTCTCTGACCCTCCCCTGCTCATGCTCTGTCTCTCTCTCTCTCTGTTAAGAATAAATAAAATATTAAAAAAATAATAACAAATTAAAAAAATAAAAAGTCACAGTTTATTATCGTCAAGCATATCTCCATAATTCTGTTTTTTAGCAAAAGACTGCACAAAATAACATAAGTATAAATGTTATTCCAAGTTTTTCTGGTTTTTAGTTTATAAAGCCAGTGGGGGGTAAATTTTAGTGAAGTTTTTTATGATATGTGAAATAGCAAAAAAGTAGTGGATTGCTGTGATTGAAACAGATATTCTTTAAGGAAATAGTTCATTGATCTTTAAGATGTTCAATAATCAGCTTATTGATATCAACTAACAATTTAATCAACTATGATTAAACATTGACTCTAAACTGAGTAAACGATTTAGGTAATTTATTCATACATGTATTTAATTTATAGATTTATTTTACATCATTTATTGAGTGCCTATTGTGTACTGAGCACCATGCTGTGTGCTGGAAAAAATGTTTTAACCAGATGAGAGCACTTTTTCTCTGGGTGCTAATAAACTAGTAGGCTGGTTCTTGAAGGCAGGTCTCCTTTAAGAAAAAACGTGTCAACACTACTACCACTAGTAAAGACTTTCTTAACCATATTCAACCACAACAGTCCCCAAATAGCAGGAATGGACAACATGGAGCCTGGGAAAGTGAGCCCAATAATGAGATACCAGAGAAATAATAAAAAAATGAGAGTGGCCAGAACAAATGGAGATATGTTTTAGAACTTTATCTAAATCAATAATGATTCCTGCTTTCATTATATATTTTTTAAAGCCATGAGATTAAATATGTACAACAATAAGAGCAGAGTTTAATCAAAATCTTATTCTAGGCTTCTATCACTCTTTAGCAAGTTAGTATCAAATCACATTCACTTATTACCTGCATTGCTTTTCTTGTACCGTGACAACAGAGAAGGTACAGTGTACTTACAGTGTGGAGTCTAGAGGTTTTGGGCCTGGTTGGAAGTTTGAATCCACCACTTCACTAACAAAGTGTCCTGAGGCAGATCACTTGGCATCTCTGATAATAATAATAACTTATACTTAGGAATGTTGGAAGAATAGTTAATATTTGTGTTTTTTTTTTAATTTTTTTAATGTTATTTTTGAGAGAGATGGGGAGAGACAGAGCATAGCGTGAGCAGGGGAAGGTCAGAGAGGGACACACAGAATCTGAAGCAGGCTCCAGGCTCTGAGCTGTTAGCACAGAGCCTGATCCAAGGCTGGAACCCATAAACCGTGAGATCATGACCTGAGCCAAAGTCAGATGCTTAACCGACTGAGCCACCCAGAAGCCCTAGAATAGTTAGTATTTGTAAAGGTCTTAGTACTAGACCCAAAATTCCATGTAATTATTATTATTAATTATCATTATGGAAGCCCAGGGCTACTGAAAATGCATGACTAATCTGCTCTGCTGGGGAAGAAGGATGGTAAACAACAGACTTGACCAACAACTACTGCTAAGCTCTATTCTTTGAGAACATAAGTTTTGCTACTGCATTTATTATCTTCTGGAGAAAAAAAAATGGTGATCTGTGGTGAAAACCAATGACACCTTCAGTATTTTATTGAGGCATCTTCAGTAGATACTTCTTTTATTTTTAAGAGAAATAAAATGAAAGCAAGCTCAATTTTTAAATCAAAAGAGATTTCTCACAGAAATATTGCAAGTATCCCATTACTTTCCTCATTGAGGTATATATATCATGTATGTACTATAAAGGATCTTATTTTAATTTGCATAAAAAGGCAACAGATTTGTTTGGCAATCTCATTTATTTCTCATATTGAAATAGACAAATATAAGTTCCATAACATCTTATTTTTAACCAAGCATCAGTCAAGGGTCACCTTCCTTCTGTATCTTAGTCCCCTAGTTGCAAAGTCAAGCTTCCTTTTCTGTAGTCTTCCATGACTCTATACAGTAGAAAATAATGCAATTTTAATTTTAGATTTACTTTATGCATGATAAATGATACAATAGTATCTCTAATCTAGAGGACTCATTTTTTTAAATTTTTTTTTTCAACGTTTATTTATTTTTGGGACAGAGAGAGACAGAGCATGAACGGGGGAGGGGTAGAGAGAGAGGGAGACACAGAATCAGAAACTGGCTCCAGGCTCTGAGCCATCAGCCCAGAGCCTGACGTGGGGCTCGAACTCCCGGACCGCGAGATCGTGACCTGGCTGAAGTCGGACGCTTAACCGACTGCGCCACCCAGGCGCCCCGAGGACTCATTTTTTTAAAACCAAAATATCTTTTTTTCAGAAGTCAACTAAATTAATTAGGTGATAATCCCTAACCACACTTCTATTCATACTGTTTTACTTATTTTTATTCAAATATTGTTTAGATTATATTAAAACTAATTTTTTTCAAGTAGTCACATTTCCAATAAATGAAATATACTTCAAGGCAAATAATTTTTTATCAGAAGCTGAAGTGTTAAACACATTTTCTTAAAAGGGAATGTTAAAGGGGTGCCTGAGTGGCTCAGTCAGTTAAGTATCTGACTCGACTTTGGCTCAGGTCATGATCTCACAATTCGTGAGTTTCAGCCCCTGTGCTGTCAGTGTGGAGCCTGCTTGGGATTCTCTCTCTCTCTTCTTCTCTCTCACTGGCTCTCTCTCTCTCTCTCAAAATAAATAAAAAATAAACTTAAGAAAAAAAGGAAAATTGCAAAGTTATAATAATCATTAATATATAGATAAAATCTAACATACAAATAAATAATTAAAATTAGAGCTCTATATTTCAGTATCTTTCATTTGGTGGTATACTGAAGTTTATTGGTCTTACTTAAATATATTTTTAAATTTATTTTTATACTTTTAGAGAAGAATCAGACTACAAGCAAAATTTCAAAAGCATATTTAACCTGAAAAATATTTCAATGTATAGAAATAAACATATATTTTGTGTGATCCTTGTTTTTCCTATTAAGAAGCTTTGTCATTATAAGTTGTAGTTGAGGGGTAATTTATATAACATAAAATGCACAGAACTTAAGTGTTCACTTTCTTAGGACTTGGTAACTATATACCCCCATGTATCTACCAACCAAAACAAGATGTAGAGTATTTCCATCACCTGGAATATTTCCTCATGCCTCTTGCAGTCAGTCTGAGCCTCTTTCCCCTACTCTGATTCAGGGGTATATCCTTTTTCTCAATATAATTTTTTTTTTTAGATTTGTTCTTGGTTTTATCTATATCAGTAGTTCATTTCCATTGTGGAGCATTATTCCATTGTGTGGATATTATTGAAAAATAATTTTTTTTCATTCACCTTTTAATGGACATTTCATTTGTTTCCAGTTTGAGACTTACATAAATTAGGATGTTAGGAAATTTTTTGAACGAGAATTTGTCCGAACATATATTGTCATTTCCCTTTTTTAAAACACTTGAGGGGCGCCTGGGTGGCGCAGTCGGTTAAGCGTCCGACTTCAGCCAGGTCACAATCTCGCGGTCCGGGAGTTTGAGACCCGTGTCAGGCTCTGGGCTGATGGCTCAGGGCCTGGAGCCTGTTTCCGATTCTGTGTCTCCCTCTCTCTCTGCCCCTCCCCCGTTCATGCTCTGTCTCTCTCTGTCCCAAAAATAAATAAACGTTGAAAAAAAAAATTAAAAAAAAAAAAACTTCTTAAAAAAAAAAAACACTTGAGAGTGGAATTGCTAAATCGTATTGTAAATATATAAATAATATTATAAGAAATAGCTAAACAATTTTTTAAAGTGGTACTGTTTTGCACTCCCATCAGCAATTTATGAGGTTCCGTTTCTATCCTTGTCGACACATACTGTTGTCAATTTTTAAAATTTTATCAACATAGTTATATTGCAAAATAATGAAGTAATTTAAATAGATAAAGTCAACTGATATTTCATAGAATTAATTATTACGTCATTCCTAACTTTAGAATTTATTTTATAATACTATTGTTACTATTATTAACCTTTAAATATTTTAATTATGTCTTGCTTAGTACTCAGTGATCATCTCCCTCACATCCCCATTAAAAGCTTTATTCATTAGAGGCTACCATATTTATGTTGAAGTGAACTTTGGCAATTGTAACATGTCTTTTCTTTCAAAAATATTTGCCATTTGAATATCTATAAAGTCTATTAATAATTTATTCATCAATGACTAATAAATTTAATAATTAGCTTTAAATTAGTTACAGGATTTCATGATAACATTACATAAATATTTCATAACAAATTAAAATGGAATTGGCACCTTAATTATATTGCATAATGATATTATCTTAGACGTAGTATAAATAAGTTTTTAAAAGTCAGATAATACAGTAGAATGCTTAGGGTACTTCACATACTTGCATTGTTGAATTTATTCTCCTGTATTATGAAAAGCTCAAATTATAATTAAAATACATTGTATGTGGTATTTATTTTAACTTATCCCAAGTACTTCAGTTAATATATACCATAGGAGAAAGAAATATCACATATTGCAGGAAAGTGGAAAAATATAAAATGGGATGAAAGACATATACAAATACTCAAAATTATTGGCATAATAACCTTTTGTGTTTAGAATGTGATAATTAGGTCATTTAAAGGTGACCAAAAACTTGGATAAGTCATACAAATGTTGTCTTTGTGATTTCAAAAGTGATACATACCTCCAAAGTAATCTCTTCCATATATAAAGATGTATATATGTATATAAGATGAATATACACTAAAATAATGATTTTGTTTTCCTTGACTAATGCTATTTACTATAAGATAAATTTGGCATAAATATATTTCACATGTATTCTAGCCATAAGAATGCAGAAATTAAAGGTCCGCCTTTTAAGACAACTTTAAGTTGTCAATTTTAATTGACAATTTAAATTTTAAATGGATATTGCTCATGGTACTCTTGAAAGGCTTTGGCCTTTAGATTAAAACATATATTTTTTTCTCATAAATTAATGCCCTTTCAGGAAAAATCTCATAAAAAGTTTCTAGAGGGATACTAACCATGGATTGATGGATTGATGTACAGGAAAAGCTCTCTTATACTCCTTAAGATTTAGGATCCAGGTACTTTGGTTCTTTTATCAATACTTATTAGCCCAGCCAATGTGGTCCACAAGGCTATCATGTTGATTTCAGAATTATAAGACTGCATGTAGTTAGTTATACGTAACCAGGGCATTAACTCATTTAACTCCTTATCAATTCCTACCTCCACTTCCTGCAAATAGTCAAATGACTCCTTCTCACGTGTTATGGAACTGTTCAGTGAACATATGTTCCATCCAAATTAGTGTACCTTATTTTCATTAATTCCTTGTTAATTATTACTGACTGAATATTTGACACTAAAAGTTATTTTGTGAGAAACACAGTCATATGAATGAACTTTTATATGCAAAATTAGAACTAAATCCTTCCTTTCGCAGTAGCACGCGCGCGCACACACACACACACACGCATCAATTTATTAAAGGTAAACTATAAAATGTAAGCTTAGTTTGACCATCATTACCCTTGGAAACTACTAGAATTTCAGCTCTAGTATCTTAATTAATTACCCAATGTTTTCATCTATTTGATCTTTCTCTCTGCTTTTGTCTTAATTCTAAGTGAATCTGAAATTCTAAAGCTTTCCTCTGCAACACTCCTTTAGTAAATAACAAGTCAACTGGATCATTCCTGTTTTCTCTGTAAATTCTTACACTCATTATTCTGCAGTCTTTTCTGTGAGGCATTATAATATAGAGGCTAGCGACTTGCATATATATATAATATATATATATATAAGCAAGTGTGTAGATGGATACGTATAGTTACATATAGATAGATACATAAACAGATGGAAGGAAAGGAAAGGGAAGGGAAGGGAAGGGAAGGGAAGGGAAGGGAAGGGAAGGGAAGGGAAGGGAAGGGAAGGGAAGGGAAAGAAAGGAAAAGAAAAGAAAAAAGGAAAAAAAGAAAGAAAATATACATGAGAATAAGAGGTTCACATGGTCTTTTGGTACAATGAGTTTGTGTTAGTTCTCCATCAGAGTATTTCATTGGAGAATTATTACATGCTTATTTCATTTTCTGTTGTATAGATAATGAAGTTATAGAGATTAACTAGTGATATTTCTGGTGAAATTTCATCAGAAAATGCTTCTCCTTCAAAAAAGAAATATTATTGCCTAATCCAAATTAAAATTGTCAGCTGAAACTTCGAAATTTAAAATGTTTCCAAACCAGTCCAAAAATATAATAATTTTGGCTTTCATTTCTGAACTACAGATTGAAACTTTTACATTATATTCTGAACGTAATTTCTGTAGGGCTGCTATTAATTTAGATTGGTTACCTTGGTAACAGGAGCTCTTTCTTTTTAACTTATCACTAGTATCATCCATTTCTATATAACAAAAAAAAATTAAGATGGGATTTTAAGAAGGTAAACTATGTTTTGTTTTATTTTGTTTCCCTATAGGTCATTTGGAAGAACAGTTAAAGCATAAAGTATTTAGTAGCAAAATAATATTCATAACAAATATAGCTAAATCCATTTGTCATTCATGTTGGGGGAGCAAGTGATATTAATAATCTTCTCAATATTTTCTCTTCTGATCTCTGAAAGACAAAAGCTGGTTTTGGTAAAAGATGTATGTTCACTATGTTATTTCCATTCGCCATAAAATTAGAAGAGTACACTCTATGTATTCACAAGTTTGAAAAGTGTATGTACTGTGTGTACTTTGCAAAATGACGTTGAACTTCAGTAGAGGAAGAAATTCGATGATGCTTTTACCAAATAATAATAATAATTACTAGGTTGAAGGAAAATATCTAATTATTATCTACTTCTCTATATCTAAGGTGGTAATTTTGTCAAAATAAAAAGGCAAAGTTTCTACATGTTACTAAATTTTTTGGCTTGTTTTAAATATAATTTAATGTACCTGAGTAGTAAATTTCTAGGAATAATATTATATACAAATTATCTAATAAAGTGTCAAACTGTTAAAGTTAGCAAATGGAAGCCAAACGACTGGGTTTGTCTTCAGAAACTATGACTTCAGTGCCTAGATCTTCAACTTAACATCTGTGAATCCTTGGGAAATGACTAAGAAGCTTAAAAATTTTAGCATAAACCTTGTTTTATGCTCATGAAAATAAATTATTTTCATTAAAAATTAAAATTATTTTATATGGAATTTGATAATGTGTGCAAAAAAGATCTGATGCAGTATGAGAAATATACAAATCTAAGTAAATAAAATAAAATTAGACATACTAGCGGTTGTCAAAGGTCACTAGTTTACATAAACAGAATTTGTTATGTGACACACAGAAACATATTAACTAAAATTTCAATTAATTAATGAAAATTAATCATTTAAGAGCTGAAATTGTCCCATACACATTTGTTTTTGAATACTTGGTTACTTTATTTTTTTTAATTTTTTTTAACATTTATTTATTTTTGAGACAGAGAGAGACAGAGCATGAACGGGGGAGGGTCAGAGAGAGAGAGGGAGACACAGAATCTGAAACAGGCTGCAGGCTCTGAGCTGTCAGCACAGAGCCCGACGCGGGGCTCGAACTCACAGACCGCGAGATCATGACCTGAGCTGAAGTCGGCCGCTTAACCGACTGAGCCACCCAGGTGCCCCAATACTTGGTAACTTTAAATATCAAAAGGTCATGTTTTTCTGATATAAATTTGAGTGAGAAAAAAGTTTTAGTTTATCATATATATACTTCACATGCTGCAGGGCTCACTGCATTATTGTGGTTTATTAAAAATTAATGTTTATTGTAGTATTATGGAAATGAAAAGGTAAGTGCATATTAATTGAGGTATAGTATATTTACCAGCAAAATATCAAATGTGTGTAACCTTCGTTTCTTATATAACCAAGTTTATTGACAATTAAGTAGAACTAAAACTATTAACATTTCTTAATACATTTTTATATTAAAGTATAGATGATAGTTAGAACTATATACAATAGTAAGTAAATTTATTGCATTCATAAGTACTCAATAACACTGAATTTACGTATGTATTTATTGTTTTTCCAAAAATTCCAATTACATTTTGGAAAATAATTTGACTAGAAAAGGACTTTATGAATTGTTCCTATGTTTTCATGGTTGGCCATAAAATTACTATAGATATAATATAATTTATTTAGTCATTCTATGGAGTTAACAATCATTCATAAAGTTATTTCTATTACAAAATGAATTCTAATTGGAAGCTCAGAGTGGAGGAAATTCATTTTGCTTTACTTCCACAAAGATTCAGGGAAGGAAAATACAGTTATTTCACATCTGTAATTCCTAAGATTTACAAAACAATAGAAGTTATTGAAAAAATACAAGTTTCAAGATTTATTCTTATTTCTGTTTTGATTTCATTTTAAGCCATTGATTGTTCAGGAGCATATTATTTAGTCTCCACATATTTGTGATTTTCTCAGTTTTCTTCTTGTCATTGACTTCTAGTTTTATACCATTGTGGTCAGAAAAGATGCTTGATAAGTTATCAATCTTCTTAAATATATTAAGACATATTTTGTGGCCTAACATGGTCTATCCTGGAGAATGTTTCATGTGTGCTTGAGAAGACGAGGTGTTCTGCTGCTGCTCGTTGGAGTGTTCTGTATATATCTATTAGGTCCTTCTGGTCTAACATGTAGATTAAGTCCAAGTTTTCTTATGGGATGTGGCAAAAGCTGTTTTAAGAGAGAAGTTTATAGCAATAAAGGCTTACATTAATAAAGATCTCAAACAATGTAACTGTACACCTCAGAGAGCTAGAAAAAGAACAAATTACAGCAAAACATAGGAAAAGGAAGGAATGACAAAGAGCAGAGTGGAGATAAATGAAAAACTGAAAAAAAATACAATAGAAAATTTCAATGGAAGCAAAGATTTTTTAAGATAAACAAAATAGACAAATCATTAGCTAGATGGACCAAGAGAAAAAAAAAAGACTTAAATACAAAAATGTATAAAGGAAAGAGGAGGCGTTACAACTGATACTACAGAAATAAAAAGATCATAGAGAATACTATGAACAATTATGTACAACAAATTCAACAACCTAGAAGAAATGGATAAATTTCTAAAACTATACTGCTTAACAAGACTGATGATGCAGAAATAGAAAATCTGAACAGATAAATTACTAGTAAGGGGATTGAATTAGTAATCAAAATCTTCCAACACACAAAAGTTCAGGACCAGATGGCTTCACTGATAAATTTTACCAAACATTTAATTTTTTTAACTGCTTGTTTATTTTTTAGAGAGAGAGAGAGAGAGAGAGAGAGAGAGAGAGAGGGAGAACGAGTCGGGGAGGGGCAGCGAGAGAGGGAGACACAGAATCCAAAGCAGGCTCCAGGCTCTGAGCAGTGAGATCATGACCTGAGCTAAAGTCACATGCTTAACCGACTCAGCCACCCAGGTGCCCCAATTTTAACAAACATTTAAAGGAGCGCTAATACCAATCTTTCTAAAACTTTTCCAAAAAATATAACAGGAGGGAATACACCCAAAAATAATTTTATGAGGCCAAGATTACCCTGATACCAAAATCAGGCAAGGACAATAACAGAAAATTACAGGCCAATATCCTAGATTACAGTAGATGCCAAAATCCTTATAAGATGTTAGCAAATCAAATTCTAAAAATACAAAAAAATGTTATTTATATATATATGTATATATATACATATATATAACATTTATATATATATATATATATATATATATATATATATATCTCATGATGAAGTGGGATGTATCCCAGGGATGCAAGGATGGTTCAACATCTGCAAATCAATATGATATACCACATTTTTTTAAATGTAGGATAAAAATCATATGAACATCTCAATAGTCGCAGAAAAGAATTTGACAGAATTCAACATTTTTCATGATAAAATTGTCACAAAGTGGGTATAAAGGGACTGTACCTCAAAACAATAAAAGCCAAATTTGACAGTCATATAGCTTACATCACACCCAATGACAAAACAATGAAAACTTTTCCTCTTGAGGTCTGGAACAAGACAAGAATGCCCACTCTTGTCACTTATATTCAACATATTATTGGAAGTCTTAGCCATAGTAATTAGGAAAGAAAAAAAAATAAAAGTCATACCAAATGAAATGGAAGAATTGTCACCCTTTGCAGATGACATGATACTATACATAGCAAGCCCAAAAGAGTACATTAAAAAAACAATTAGAAATAGTAAGTGAATTCAGTAAAATAGCAGGATACAAAATGACATACAGAAATGTGATTTTTCCATACACTAATTACAAGTTATTAGAAAGAGAAATTAAGAAAATAATCCCACTATAATTGCATTACAAATAATTAAATGCCTAGGAATAACTTTAACAAAGGAGGTGAAAGACCTGCACACTGAAAACTATAAAACACTGATGAAAGAAATCAGAAGACCACACAAATAATTGAAAAGGTGTTCTATGCTCATGGACAGAAGAATTGATATTGTTAAAATGTCCCTACTATCTGGGGTTCCTGGGTGGCTCAGTCTATTAAGTGGCCGACTTCAGCTCAGGTCACGATCTCATGGTTCATGGGTTGAGCCCCGTGTTGGGCTCTGTGTTGACAGCTCAGAGCCTGGAGCCTGCTTCTGATTCTGTATTTCTCTCTGCACCTCCCCCACTCATGCTTTGTCTCTCTCTCAAAAATCAATAAAACATTTTTTAAAAATGTCCCTACTAGCCAAAGCAATCTAAAGACTCAGTGCAATCTCTATCCTATGGCAGTTTTCAAAGAAATAGAAAACAAAAAAACAAAAAACAACAACTAAAAAACAAAACAAACAACACAACTATCCTGAATTTTGTATGGAACTACAAAAGATCCCAAAATAGCTGGAGCAATCTTAAGCATAAAGCTGGATGTGTCACACTTTCCAATCTCAAACTATATTACACATCCATAGTAATCAAAACAGTATGTTATTAGCTTAAAGGAAAACACATAGATCAATGGAACAGAATAGAGAGATCAGAAATAAATCCAGGCATATATAGTGCATTAATTTTCAACAAAGTAGCCAAGAGTATGGAATGGGGAAGGATAGTCTCTTCAATAAGTGTTGTTGCAAAAGAATGAAAGTGGACACTTAACTTTCACCATACACAAAAATAAACTCAAATGAATTAAGACTTGAACATAAGACCTGCAACTGTACACTCCCAGAAGAAAACAGGGGTGGTGAGGAGGGGATAAACTCTCTGACATTTGTCTTGGCCATGATATTTCAGATTTAATGCAAAAGCAAAGGCACCAAAACAGAAATAAACAAGTATGACTACATAAAACTAAAAAGTCTGCACAAAAAAAGATAACATCAGCAAAATGATAAGGCAGCCTATGGAATGGGAAGAAATATTTGCAAATTACATATCTGACAAGGGGTTAATATCCAAAATATACAAGGATCTTATAAAACTCAATAGCAAAATAAAAAAAATAACCCAATTTAAAAATAGACAACCTAAATAAATGTTTTTCAAAGAAGACATGTCAATGACCAACAGATACACAAAAAGGTGCTCAATATCACAAAAAGGGAAATGTAAATCAAAACGACAGTGACATATCACCTGATAACTGTTCGGATATCTCTTCTCAAAAAGATAAGAAGTGTTAGCAAGGATATGGAGAAAAGGGAACACTTGTGCATTAGTGATGGGAATGTAAATTGGTGCAGCCACTATGGAAAGTATTAAGATTCCTAAAAAATTAAAAATAGAATTACTATATAATCCAGCAATCCCATAATCAATCACATAAAATAATAACAATTAGGATTTCTATAGTTTGTTGGCATAATTATTACTTTTTAATTTTTTTTTAATAGTTATTTTTGAGAGAGACGGGGAGAAAGACTGCACAAGTGGGGGAGGGGCAGAGAGAGGGGCTGACACAGAATCCGAAGCAGGCTTCAGGCTCTGAGCTATCAGCACAGAGCCTGACACGGGGCTCGAATTCAAAAGCCATGAGATCGTGACCTGAGCTGAACTACGCTCAACCAACTGAGCCACCCAGGTGCCCCATTAGCATAATTATTCTTAAGGTTCATTCTGCAAACAAATACATAAATAAAGAAGGACAGAGAGAGAGATAGAGAGAGAATGGACTATCAACATTTTTTTTTGTAATGAAATAAATGAATATCCTCCAATCTCCAGGAGTAATGGCATGGACTAGTGAAATAAACTAAAATCTTTCAGAATCCCTATGCAATATTAAAAATCCAGTATTGTCTTTGGCACATAAACTATATAATACAAAGCAACACTGGAGACCTAGGAGAAATAAGAAATATATCCCCAAGGAATTTAAATGCTCTAATTATTATGTCATTATTAAATGACCTTGTATATATAAAGCTTAAAGAAACAACACATAGAATAAGAAAGATTGTACAGGAAAGTATAAAAATGGATTCCAAATTAAAAGTACACAATATATGAAATTAATGAAATGTACAACTCAGTAAATGGGTTCACCAACAGATGAAACACCTCTAAAAAAAAGATTAAAAGTATCTACTGAGAAGGGAGATAAACAAACCTGAAGGTGTCACCAGGGTGAAGGCCAGAGACTCAGAAAAGCAGATAGTATAAAATAGAGATTAAAGAGACATAGAGTATAGAGTGAGGGCTTAAAACAGGAGACATTTGTACTGTACAGTGCTGGAGATCAGAAATCTGAAATCACAATGTGGACAGGGCCATGGTCCCTCCAAAGGCTCTAAGGGAGAGTCTTTTGCATCTTCCAGCTCCTGGTGTTTCCTGGCATTCCTTATGCCAGCTTATGGTGACATAACTCCAGCCTCTACCTCTCTGCGTTTACATAGCTTCTTTCCTCTTGTCTCTGAATCCTCTCCTCTACTTATAAGGGCATCAGTCATTGGATTTAGGGTCCACTCTAAATCCAGGATAATTTCTTCTCAGGATCCTTAACTAGTTCACATCCTACAAAAACTTGTTTACAATCAAGATCACATTCTGAGGTTCCAAGTGGACATGAATTTTGGGGGGACACTATTTAATCCACTACAGAAAACAGCCAGATAACAAATGTAAGAAAAAAGGAAATATAAAATGAGATTTATTCACAAAGTAAAATATTATACATTGATGAAAATGAATGAGCCAGGAACCCATGGTTAATAACATGGGTAAATCTTATATACATGATGTTGAGTGCAAAAAGCTGTTTCTATCATGTATACAACAGATTCTGCTTATATAAATTCAAAACAACAAAAACTAAATCTATATGTTCTGGTCATATGTAAATATGATAAATAATATTTTAATAAATTGAGGCAAATGATAAGTTTTTTAATGTAGGATAGTGTTTATGACTGGGTGTGGGAAGGAGGTAGATGGAGAATGAATGTAGAGAAGAGTTACAGATAATTTCAGTAGTATTGGTAATATTCCATTTTGTAGGTTGATTGGTGGCCTCACAAGGATATACATGTATATATGTATGTATAATGTGTGTGTGTAAAACATTGAAAACAGTTACAAATATGAGAACAGGTGCCCCAAATTTAAATAAGAAATAAGGCACTGAGTAGACTTAAGTATCTGAAATGTAGGGAAGAAAGAGGTGGGGCAAGAAAGTTGACTGTGAAATATGCATGAAGAAAGAGCAATGGAAGATGTCTGTTTTAAATTTAGGCTCATCTCACATATTTACGTATGTGCATAATCATGGAAATAAATCGATCTGCCTTTTCCTATTACAAATACTAACATTAAAAGAGATAATAGTTGTATTTTTAACTAATTTTAAAATCGGTGCACCTGGGTGGCTCAGTTGGTTGAGGTCCGACTTCGGCTCAGGTCATGATCTCGCGGTCTGTGAGTTCGAGCCCCATGTGGGGCTCTGTGCTGACAGCTCGAAGCCTGGAGCCTGTTTCGGGTTCTGTGTCTCCCTCTCTCTCTGCCCCTCACCCACTCATGCTCCGTCTCTCTCTCTCTCTCTCTGTCAAAAATAAACATTAAAAAAAATTAAAAAATAAAATCAATATGAAAATATTTTGTGTGTATTTCATTCCAATATATTCACATATATCTCTGATGATATTTTACATCTAATCAGTTTGTTACACAGGATGTGTAGAAATACCTATTCAGCAAAATGAAAGATGAGCCTAAATTAGGTTTTACATTATGGTACTAAAACATGAAAATTTTGTATTAAAAAATAAAAGATGAACCATTAGTATGGCTAGCCCATATAAATTTCTTTGTTACCTCTCACCTGTGATAATCAGCTATGTAATTTAATTATGGAAAATATTGTTCCTTGGCATAGTTTGAATAAACAGTGGTCACCTTGCCATATTATATTAGGAACACATTTTTTAAAGCTTAGATAAGCGTCAGGAGCCATTTATCAAGGCATGTGCTATTGTGGCATATTTAATAATATTACAAAATTATTAAACTTTATATAAATAACAAGACTTTAGTAGTTTGAGATTTCTATGATTTGTCACACCTTTTACTGAGAATTGATTTTAAGAGCACTTTTGAGTAAAAATTAAAAGCCAGAATTTTTGGTTTTTATCACATACCTTCTGAAAACCTTAGTTTTTTTCAGTTCATATAACATCATTTGACCTTTAGATAAGCTCAAAAAACATGTCAGTACTCAATTGCTTTTTTTTTCTTTTTGATTACTGTTCTTGATTAATGATTATTTTTGAAGGTTTTTCTCATCCAGTAATTTCAAAGCTATACCTTCCCTTTGGTTTGCTTTCTGACAAGTTGTATCTTAGATTTCTGTTTCCCACTTTACGTATCTGTACTTAAAAGTAGGAATATATGTCCCTCGTGAATATTCTTTGAAGTACCTAAAGAACTCTGTCAGTGCACTGTTTGCTCCAGATAGTAGCAGATCAAGATCCTTTATTTTCTCATTTCTTCATTCTTATTAAGATTTTCTTACATTCAGTATTAAGAGCCTGCTCCAAAAAAAGAGGGGCTGCATCTTGCTGCATATTTAGAGACAATTATTAATTGAGGTATTCAATACAAAAATAAATGAAATCCAGATTGGTGAAGAATCCTTGAAGGTTTGGGCTTTATATACAAAAGTAAAAACTAAATTCAGAAGTTCATAATTCTCCATTTTTGCCCCAATTCTGGAGAGGTATTAAGATGACTTGCAACACTATTTATATGAAGTTAAGACTGAACATTTCATCTATATTATTTACTTTTTCCACTTATATAAGAAAGGGCGATTATACTATTACATTACAGAGGTTTCAAAGAGAATGTAGGGGTGCCTGGGTGGCTCAGCAGGTTAAGTGTCTGACTTTTTTTTTTTAACGTTTATTTATTTCTGAGAGAGACAGTGTGTGTGTGTTGGGGGCGGGGCGCAGAAAGAGAGGAGACAGAATCTGAAGCAGGCTCCAGGCTCCAAGCTGTTAGCACAGAGCCCGACATGGGGCTTGAGCCCAGGAACTTGGAGATCATGACCTGAGCCAAAGTCAGACACAGCTGACTGAGCCACTCAGGCACCCCAAGCAGGAAGGAATCTTTCCTGAGACCGAGTCCCACCTCAGACTCTGCACTGACAGTGAGGAGCCTGATTGGGATTCTTTCTCTCTCTGCCTCTCATGGGTATGAGCTCTCTCTCTCAAAATAAATAAATATTTAAAATTTAAAAAGTAAATAAGAGACTAAAAAATACTTTTCCACCAAGATAAAAAGGTACATCAATCTTATTTTCCTGATTTTTAAACCAGGAAGTGTTTTGAATCTATGATCGAAGTCCATAGAAAATGAACTTAAATTGTGAAGGGAACAAGCCTGCTATTTCTGAGTTCCTAGAATGGTTCATTTTGATTTACTAACAGAAATTCTACCTTCTGTTCATATTTACATACTTTTTTCTTGGAGTTGTACCTAAATAAAGTTATTATTACCCTTCTCTGAAAGGTGTGGAAGTTCTAATCCCGGCATGAATAAAAAGAACATCGGACAAGCTCTCAGAAAGCTCCTTATAACTAATCATATGTCTGATATTTTTCCCTCAAATAATTGTTCAAACAGATCAAAGATGTTCATAGGATGGTGTGAAGAGCAAATTAGATGATATATGTTAACTAAAATAAAATTCATTATTTGTTACAACTATGTAAGTTATTTGGATATTAATAGGCAATCTTTCCTCAAAAAATACCCATTTCTGATTTTCACAGTGTTCCAAAATTGTTCATATTCCATGAAGTAGCCATTGTTGTCTTCCCACTCAGAGTTTCCAAGTTAATGAAAGATGGTAGCTTGACTGCTTCAAATGTATGTTTTCCTTATACAGCAACATTTTTCCTCTATTTGGTTTCTCTTGATAAGGCAGAAAGTACCATGCCCTATTGACCTGAGTCTCTCTGTATCCTTCAAAAATTATTCTGTAAATGATTCCCTTTTAGGAGAAGTTAATCATAAAAATAAAAGCCTTACCAATAATTGCCTACCATCTTGTTTTCATAATGTACTTAAATATTTATACTTCTACTCCTACATTAAACTAATCAAATGAGAAATACTGCTAAAGGAATTGCCTTATAAATAAAGGCGGCCTAGAAAGATGATAATCTACTTTTCTATGCCTCTGTAATTTTCTAACCAAATAGGTTTTCATTGTGTTGCAAAATACTAGCAGATTACCAGTGACATGAAAAATGTGTCAGCCCATATAAATGCAGGCTGATACTAATGACTATTATTCATTATATTATTGACTCCAAAGAGATTCTGTTTACAGAAAGCAATGTTTGAACCAACGATAAATAGTATGTTTCAAAAATATAAAACCTTTTTTCACTCCTTCATTAATTCTAGTTTTTTTTAGTTAAAAAATCTAATTCTATTTAGAACAGTTATTATTGGTTTGGATTTGCATAGGTACTTATAGACAACTTTGAAACATTGGTTAATTTAGATACATATTCTATTGTTATTTCTCAAATTATGATTATATAAATTAAGGTTATTATACAAAATCTCATTTAGAATCACATTTTAGGTTCAGAAATAGTTCAGGATCTTAGAATAGTCAGATAAAAATGTAAGAAAAGAATAAATCTTTGTGAAAAGAATGTTTAATGACACTAAGTAATGAAAAATATTTTGAATAACTTAATTTTGTTTCTTCTTCATACGGGTCTTGTTTTTTAACAGGCTTGATTATAAATATTAATATGCATTATATATAATGTAACACACATACATCACACACATGTATACAATATTTAAATGTAATTTTAGGTGCTCCCCAGATCTGCTAATGCTCTTAATAAGGTCAGGTGTAAACATATTCAGAAGTTGTATATCATAGTATCTCACAGCAAACTACTTACCTTAGTTTTCCTTCAGTTTACTTCAAACAAATACTGCAGGGTGAGTTCAGATTATTACATAATAAAAACAAAAAAAAATGAGTTTGACACTTAAGAAAGAAAACTTCTAGACATTACAAGGCTAGAAATCTATAGAAAACATAGTAACTCATCATGCTTTTAATTTTTGCTTTTATCCACTTAATTTTAAAGTACCACATGCATATTTCTTACTGGGAAAGGATACCTGCTTCCTTAGAACATGATAGGTGTCCTAAGCCCTTGGTCAGCACATAACATGAGCACAGTACATAAAAATATTTATGCTGCACAAATAATAGATTCATTCCTACCTGTAGTAAAAATTATCATCCTGAAAGGAAAACATGTCTGAATATAATTATTGGATTACCTTCAGAAAAGAGTATTTTTATATGGCCAAATGGAATTATAGAATTATATATTAGAAAAGATAGATGGCTTAATTTGCATGTATGATTTTTCTGTTAGTAAATTTCACAATACTATTTCCATGGTACAGATTTGCTTATCAATGTTTTCTTTTTCTTCCCAGTTAACCTAGTTTCTCTATACATATGGGGATATTTTTCCAAAATAGCTTAGATTTTCACCTTAATAAAAACAACCAAACATTGCTGTTTCCCTGCTATAACAATTTTTGAACCTTTTGGAGCCACAGCATACATGTAACCTATAATAAGGATCATTAAAAAATTTTTAAACATGTCTAATGTGTGCTCATTGGAAAACACTATCAAAAATATCGAAGAAATTCTTAAAAAAATTTTTTTAGTATAGTTGACACACAATGTTACATTATTTTAGGTGGACAACTTAGTAAGCCCACCAGTTTATATGTTATGCTATGCTCACTGTACATGTTAGCTACCATCTGTCACCATACAAAGCTATCACAACATCATTGACTGAAAATAAATTCTTGATTATTTTATTGCAACAGCAGTGCATCTATTTGATATAAAGTAGCAGGAAGTTCTCCAAAAATATATATATTTCCCTGACCTCTGAAGACATTTTAATTTTTTTTAAGATATTTAGGAGGTAAAATATGGAGAAAGACCTCTCTGGCTCCACCACAGGGTCATTGTCTTAACCAGAGGTAAACATAGCCTCCAACAACAATTTTTATTTTAGTAAACATCTGAGAGGTGCAGGGGCCTGAAGCCTTTTTAATACTGTCATCCACTTGTTTTCCTTCTAGTCTCAATTATAAGGCTCAAGTATAGAGATTTCTTCTCATAAACCCTGTCTGTAACTCTAAGAAGCTGAGAATTCTAAGATTATGAAGCAGATTCCTTATTACTAAAGAATCCTTTAAGGTGTTCTTTATATGTTGTCAAGGGTTGCCTCTATTTTAATAGAATTTCTATAAGAAAAAGAAGGTTTTCAATTAATCATATACACTTTGTGCATTATTTTTATTTTTTAATAACTTTTTAAATGTTTTTTTTTGAGAGAGACAGATGGTGAGCAGGGGAGGGGCAGAGAGAGAGATGGAGATACAGAATCCCAAGCAGGCTCCAGGCTGTGAACTGTCAGCAAAGAGCCCAACATGGGGCTCAAATCCAACAAATGGTGAGCCAATGTCAGACACTTAACTGACTGAGCCACCCAGGCATCCTGTGCATTATTATTCTTAAACAAACAGGCTTCATACCTAATCTTATAATTTGTACTAATCCATTACAAAGAACCTTTTTATGTATATTGGCTATATATCCACTTATAATATTCAACTTTATTTACCAATACTGTAAAATCATTCCTTTTACCTGTATAGTAAAAAGTCATTACAGAAAAGATAATATACGGCATACGTAACTTGAATGAAATTTGCCTAATCACAAAGACTACTCCTTTACTGAATGTTTTATGTAGTAAGTGCACATAATTTTTCAAAATTTAAAGAATATCTCTTTCATTTTTTTCTACATGAAAATGATTTTCATATCTGAGCTATTGTTTTGATTCTCTTTCCTATTTTAGATTCTAAAATGGTACAGAGGGTCTTCAATCCATTTTGGGAGAAAAATTATTCAATTCCGAAGTTTCTATCATTGTATAGACAGCACTCAAGTAGAAATTAGTACTGCTATTAAGGTATGAAGAAGCATAATTATTTTCTAAATTGTGGGGACATGGTAAATATTATAAGCAATAAAACATTATGATCACCTTATCATTAAAATAGTTTACCACGAATTTATGTTAATCTTACCAACAACTTCCAAAAATATATACAAAAAGCATCAATTCAGTCACTATAAACTCAATGTCAAGAGATCATTACTGATATACATTCAGATAAACTCCTAGATTAGTGTGACATTCATGTTAGTTGTGATAAAAACATTCACATTAAAAAAAATGAAGCAAGTAAGATTCTAACCATATGCCATTAAATTGGAAATGCTAGGGTATTCGTATCTAATATAACTTATGTGGTTGAAAGCTGCATATGGCCACTATCATTCAGAATAAAATGAAATATGCATATTTGATTTCAAATAAACACTCTGTGTAATTTACATTCAAAATGATATAAACTTAAGCAGTTGTGTTTTGTGCACTGACTAGTTTTCTGTTAATAAAAGTTGAAGTGACTCTTCAGAGAAATCGCTCTCTTGCTTTACTTTACTTAAACTTCATAAAATTTGTATCATTCAAATTTTCCTAAATGTTTCCTAAAGATGAATGAATAAAATAGGACAAAAGTGATAAGGGAAACGATGATTTTGCCATTAGTTCTGATTAATCAAGATATTTTTAAGTTATTCAGAGCATGAAATGGCTCACTGATAGATTGATTTAAAAAGACCAATGGGAAATTTATAAACCACCTGGAAATTTTTCAGGATCACTCTTCAAAATTAGAATATCAGTGTGGCTTCCTAATTATGTGAGCAGGATTTACTTTTTTTGTTACTCTTATAGATTGAATTGTGTCCCTCACCAAATTTATATGTTGAAGTCCTCACCCCCCAGTTCGGTAATAGGGCCGTTAAGCCAGTGATTAAGGTTAAATAAAGTATAATCCAATATGACCGTTGTCCTTCTAAGAAGAGAAAAAGACATCAGGAGTGTGTATGCACAGTGCAATGACCATGTGAGGATAGAGAAAGTAGCCATCTGCAAATCAAAGAAACAAGGATCAGGAGAAACCAACCCTTCCAACACCTTGACCTTGGACTCCCAGCCTCTAAAGCTGTGAGATAATACACTTCTATTGTTGAAGCCACATACTTTGTGGTATTTTGTTATGTCAGTCCTACCTGACAAATACAGTAACTTCAAAGAGTACTTTCTGTGATTCCAGAAATTGAAGATTGGGATTGAAATTTTGTGTTAGTTTCCATCAACTATAGTCATCCATTGGTACAGCAAGCTAGCTCATAAATCAACTCCATATTTTAATGTTCATTTATTTTATTTTCAAGAGAGAGAGAGCACAAGCTGGGGAGGGGCAGACAGAAAGGGAGAGAGAGAATCCCCAGCAGGCTTCATGCTGTCAGGCCAGAGTCCAGAGCGGGGCTCAGACTCACCAACCATGAGATCATAACTCACAACCATAGAGCCAAAATCAGGAGTCTGACACTTAACCGACTGAGCCACACAGGCACCCGAACCTCAGATTTAAACAGAGGTGGATGACAACTGTTAACAGTTCTCAAGAATAGATTTTTATACAGGTAGGGACACAAATGGCCTGACCTCTAATGTTCTTGTTTAACTTTCAAAAATCTGGAATAATCTTCAGGGTATCACATAAGTTAAATTTGCTTCACTGTCTTCTACCTTCAAACATTAAATCATAATCATAAAATAAAAAGAATTAGATGAAGAATAGAACAAAATTCCTTGCAATCAAGGGTGAGGGTGTTGGAGAGAGTAATGACAAACTATAAACCAAATTAAAGGAGCATGGTTGAATTACAAATGTCTTCAGAATGAGGAACTATGGGAACACAGAGGAAAGGTGGACAAACTTTGTAGTTCAGACATTTCCTCAAGTTGGGGTCCTTGAATAGGATCTGAGGAAATTTTTAACTTTCTGAAATATATTACCACTTTTTGTGGGTATATGTGTAGATGTGAAAATATTTTAGATATAAATAATAAAAACCCAATTCAAATTAGCTAATGGAGGAAAGGTATTTATTTTAGGAACACTGAAGCACTTTACCTAATAGAAGGAGAGATTGAACACTCAATTCATGGAAAGGGCAAGGATGCAGCAAAACCCAGGAACCACTCGAGCAGGCATTCAAGTGCTTCCACAGTTCTCTTTCCATCATTCATTGCTCTACATGTCAATTTATTTTCTTTTGTTGCAGAATGTTTGCCAGAAAATGAAGGAAAACTAACAGCTCAAGAGGTTTTTTTTTTTTATCTTAAATAATGAGAAGAGATATTCTTTCTTTCTCTCTTTAGAACCAACTTCAAAAATTCCAGGGACGGCTTTGAATACTGAAGCCTGTGATATTGAACTAAGATTTTGATTAATCTATTTTAAAATAGCTACATGGAAAGAATAGTGGGAAGGACAAGGACTGTACATATAACAACCTCTAGTGTAGATTCAAGAAAAGAGCTTTCAACAAATTTTAATTAATTCTAGCAAGAGTAAACCAAGAATATCAGGATAAAAACCATTTTAGGCTGAAAAAATAACACATGAAACTAAAAAAAAAGTGCTACATGTGCTATTTAATAATTACAAGACATAAAAATAAAGAAAAGCTACGCCATTAAAATAACACATACTATATCTAATGTGTGCTTTATGTCATATTGTTATTGGTGTTTAGCATTAGATGGTTTTTGTTATTGATTTCAAAGTTTAAATTCCAGGAGTCTTGAGGATTCCAAGGGAGTCATTCTAGTGTATAGTAGGAATGGACTTGGAGCAGGAGATCAGAGGAAAAGACCGCATCCTTATTAGCGGATAAATTTATATATTTCTTTATGCATTTTGTTTATATGTCTCTCTTTGATAGAGATTCAAGGAAAACTTAAGAATTTGATGGAGGAGTCATGGAAATAGTGTAAGTAAGAAAGAAATAATCAAATTTTCATTATGGAATTATCTTCTTTATCATGAAGGAAGGCAGGGAATGATGGGACTTGAAGTAGTAATCCACTATGGAGATAAATACAATATTAAAACATAATGGATAAAGTAGTACATAAATGCAATGACAGTGATGATCATAAGGAGGGAACAGATTAAACACTTATTGAGCAAGTAAATGTTTTTGTGAACTGTAAGATAGGAGGAAATAGGGAACCACTTGGGATTGTGGATGGAAAGTGGAATACAGAATCAAATGCAAATCTTGGGCTTAACTGATTATATAAATCATGGGGACAAGAGTAGCTATGATAAAAGTAATTTGTCTCACAACACAAAAGATATCCTCTAGGTGGTGAGAAATTCTAATCTGAAGCTTGTAGAAAATGTGGAAGCTTGGGGGCCTGGCTGACTCAATTGGAAGAGCATGTGACTATTGATCTCGGGGTCATGGGTTTGAGCCCCATGTAGAGGGTAGAGATTACTTTAAAAAAAAAGCAAACTTTTTAAAAAAATTAAACCAAAAAGAAAAAAAAAACTGTGAAAGCTTACGATTCTTTAAGGAAAGGTTGAAGACCATAGAGTGAGTAAGGCTGTTTAAAAGCAATGTTTGAAGACAGAAAGACTGCTAAGGATGAAACCCTGAGATTGGGTTTTCTAAACCCATTTTAGAAAAATGGAAAGGGGAGGAAAACCATCAAGGAATTGAGAATGAGTGTCCAAGGAGGGTAGCTAATGATCCAAAAGTAAATTAAAAGCTGGTAACCAAAACTGTGAGAGCCGAAAGAGGAAGAATCAAATATTGGAGAAAGCATGAATAAATTGAGGTTTGAAAATTGTTGAATAGTTTTTTCAGGAAGAAGCTAATTAAGCAGCTTAAAGGTTCATTTTGGAAATCATGGTTCAAGCTGGATGCCAGTTGTCTGAGAAGTAAAAGGAAAGCCAGAAAAGGATGAATATTAATATAACAGTTCTCTAATAATGAACAAATGCACAATAGTGAATGCACAAAGAAAAGATTTAATAGAGGCAAAACTCTATTTGAACACTCAATTGATTTTTCAAATCAAGTAAACATTTAAGATAGTTTTATGGATCATCATAAAAATGAATGGAACTTACCAAATATTTGTGTCAATAAGGATGAGCTTAAGTAGACTGAAGCACTAAAATTGCCATAGATCTCTGGAGCTTACAAAACATAAGTGGAGACAGATTTGATCTTTTCTTCTCCTGGACTGGTACTCCCAATGATCAATTACAAGTTCTACTCAGTAAATGTAGATTACAGAAAACTGAAGAAATAAGGTCCAGACTCTTAAATGAAATGTTTCACTGTAAAGTTGCTTAGAATGAAGTTCTTTCAGAAGCCATCCACACAATTTTCCACTTATCTGGGCAGTATTTCCCCTCTGGATGAACAAAATGGTGTTGGTGTATTGTGCTTGGGTTTACACTGACTAATAAATATCTGAAACTTGAAAAAAAAATAGGTGGGAAGCTGGAAGCATCACAATTCTGGACGTCAAGTTACATTACAAAGCTGTAGTAATTAAAACAGTATGGTACTGACACAAAAAATAGACATAGAGATCAATATAACAGAACAGAAGACCAAGAAAGGAACCCACAACTATATGGTCAATTAGTCTTTGACAAAGCAGGAAAGAATCTCCAATGAAAAAAAGAGTACTTTCAACAAATGGTGTTGAGAAAACTGGACAGCAACATGTAAAGAATCAAACTGGACTACTTTCTTTTTTTTTTAACGTTTATTCACTTTTTGATAGAGAGAGATAGAGCGTGAGTAAGGAAGGGGCAGAGAGAGAGGGAGACACAGAATCCGAAGCAGGCTCCAGGCTCTGAAATGACAGCACAGAGCCCGATGCAGGGCTCAAGCACACGGACAGTGAGATCATGACCTGAGCCGAAGTCGGATGCCCAACTGACTGAGCCACTCAGGTGCCCCAAACTGGACTACTTTCTTATACTATACACAAAAATAAACTCAAAATGGATTAAAGACCTGAATGTGAAACCTGAAGCCATAAAAATCCTAGAAGAGAATACTGGCAGCAAATTTTTTGACATTAGCTATGGCAATGTTTTTTCTAGATAGGTCTCCTGATGAAAGGGAAACAAAAGCAAAAGTAAACTATTAGGACTACATCAAAATAAAAAGATTCTGCACAGCAAAAGAAAAAAAACCCCAAAATTAAAAGGCAACCTACAGAATGGGAAAAGATATTTTCAAACAATATTTCTGATAAAGAGTTAGTATCCTAAATATATAAAGAACTTATAAAACTCAGCACCCCAAAACCAAATAATCTAATTAAAAATGGTCAGAAGACATGAACACACATTTCTCCAGAGAAGACATCCAGATGGACACACATTTACTTACCATTAGGGAAATGGAAATCAAAATTACTGTGAGATATTACCTCACAACTGTCAGAATGTCTAAAATCAACAACACAAGAAACAGTAAGTTTTGGCGAGGACATGGAGACAAAACGCTCATGCACTGTTGGTAGGAATGCAAACTGGTGCAGTCACTGTGGAAAACAGTATGGAGGTTCCTCAAAAAGTGAAAAAGTTAAAAATAGCACTACCTTATGATACAACAATCACACTACTGGTATTTATCCAGAAAATACAAAAACATTAATTCAAAGGGATAGGCACCCTGATGTTTATTGCAGCATTATTTACAATAGCCAAAATGTGGAGGAATCCCAAGTGTCCATCAGTTGATGAATGGATAAAGAAGAAATGTATATATACATATATGTACACACACACATATATATCTCATATATATACACACCATATATATATATATCATATACATATATATATACACACAATGAGACATTAATCAGCCATAAAGTAAATGAAATATTAATAAGCCATAAAAATAATAAAATATTACCACTTGTAATGACATGGATGGAGCTAGAATGTATAATGCTAAGCAAATAAGTCATTCAGAGAAATACAAATACCATATGATTTCACTCATATCTGGAATTTAAGAAACAACATATAAACAAAGAAAGTAAAAAAGAGAGAGAATGAGATTCCCCAAGATGGCAGCAGATAAGGAGGACCCTAGGCTCCTCTTGTCCCTGGAACACAACCAGATAACTATCAAATCCCCCTAAATACTCCAGAAATCAGCATGAAGACTGACAGAACAACCTCCACAGCTAAAAGAAGAGAAGAGGCCTAACAAAGAAGTTAGGAAGTTCAGAGATATGATTTATGGGAGAAAAGGATCATGGCTGCTGTGGACGGGAAGGACCCATGGCTATGGAGAAGGGCAAGAAGGAGAGGAGCACATAGGGGAACACACAGAACATATCCCCAAAACCATTGACTTGGAAAATGAGAGGGGCTGAATTTCATGAGTTCTTACAACCAGCTGGGATTAAATCCTGGAGTGTTTTTTTTTGTTTGTTTGTTTGTTTTATTTATTCTTGAGAGAGAGAGACAGAGCATGAGAGAGGGAGGGGCAGAGAGAGAGTAGGACACAGATCCGAAGCAAAACCTGGAGTTTTAAAGGTCAGTGGGGTTGTCTGAAGTAGAGTACTGAAGGCACTGCCCTGCTCCAGGAGAGAAGGCAAGCAACCAGGGGGCATCTGACATGGAAATAGTGATCTGAAGAATGCCTGAGACATACAGTGGGTAGATTACTCTCTTGTGTAAGAGAGTGTCCCTGGGAGGCATCGTTCAGAGAGACACCTCACTGACAACAAGGAGCTGGCCTGCACCCTTTCCTTTTCCCTCCCCTTCGCATAAACACGGAGCCACTGGTGGGAGGCAGTACAGCGCCCAAGCCTCCCGCCTGACATGCTTACACCGAACACCACCCCCTGCACTCTGGCAGGACTGCTGGTTCTAGATCAAGCTTGCCTCAGGCCCAGCATGGCAGGCCCTTCCTCCAGAAAACCAGTGCAGGTCCCTGTCCACACCATGTCTCTAAAGCCTGGAGTTTTTAATTAAAGGTACCAGGTTTGGCTGCAGTAGGGCCAGGGGAGCACTGTACTGCTCCTGGAGAGAAGGTAGGCAGACAACCTGGGGGCAGACAGCATGGAAACAGAACCTGAAAAACACCTGGGGCACACAATGGAGAGATAATTTGCTCTTCTCACGGCTCTTCCCTAAGAGGCAGCATTCATGGAGACACTTCTCTGGAGCAAAGGAGCTGGTGCCATTTCCCTCCTCTTCTCCTTTCCATAAACACAGAGCCACCTGATGGAATCAGCTCATTGCCTACACTGGCTGCTTAACTTGGTTACATCAAGCCTTACCACCCTGAAATCTGGTGGGACTGCCCTTCTCAGTCAAGCTTGCCTCAGTCTTAGCACAGTGGGCCCATTCCCAGAAGAGCAGCACAAGCCCTTGCCCACACCATGTCTCCCAACCAAAGATTTGCAAGGTCTTAGCTCTGGTGAGTTGGTGTGACCAGACAACACCCAATTAAAAACTTGACGCATTTAGGCCAGGGACCAAACACTGCCCATAGCAGGCAAGGAGAGCCTCTGCAGACAACTGGCCTGAAGGGTAGAGCAGACAAAATACAACAGCAGAGTGCACACAGCACACAATGGAGAGACTTTCTGAAGCACTAGGCCCTGGGCCTTGCATGACCTCGTCTTCATAAAGCCATTACTTTCATGAACAGGAGACATAACTGGCTTTTCTAACACAGAGAAGAAGACAGAGGCTTAGAATAAATGCCAAGACAGAGGATTTCATCCCAAATGAAAGAAAAAGATAAGGCCAAGCCCAGAGATCTAAGTGAAAGTACCATGTAAGTAACATCATACCTGATGGGGAATTTTTTTTAATTTTTTAACATTTATTTATTATCAAGAGACAGAGAGAGACAGAGCATGAGCATGGGAGGGGCAGGGAAAGGGAGACACAGAATCCAGACAGCAGGCTCTGTCAGCATAGAGCCCGACGTGGGGCTCGAACCCACAAACTGTGAGATCATGACCTGAGCCCAAGTCATATGCTTTACTGACTGAGCCATCCAGGCGCCACCTGATGGATAATTCAAAGCAACAATTATAAGGATACTCATTGAGGCTTGAGAAAAGAATAGAAGGCCTCAGTGAGACCCTTACTAGAGATTAAAGAGTTAAAAAATAATCATTCAGAGAAGAAGAATACACTAAATGAGATTGGAAGCCAGCTTGGTGCAGTGAAAAGCAGGGTGGAAGAAGCAGAGGACTGAATCTGTAACCTAGGGGACCAAAAAAAAAAAAATAATGAAGCTGAACAAAAGAATTATACAACATGAGAATAGATTTAGGAAACTCAGTGATGCCATGAAGTCTAAAATATTCTTATTATAGGAGTCCCAGAAGAAGAGAGCGAAAAGTGGGCAGAAAATTTATTTCAAGAAATAATAGCACAAAATGTCCTTAATCTGGGGACGGAAATAGGCATCCAGATCCAGGAGGCACAGAAACCTCCCATCTAAATCAACTCCCATCAAAAGCAGACCAACAACAAGACATATTGTAATTAAAGTAGCAAAATATAGTAATAAAGAAAAAATCTTAAAAGAAAAAAATTACAAGACATATTGTAATTAAAGTAGCAAAATATAGTAATAAAGAAAAAATCTTAAAAGTGGTAAGACAAAGGAACTCCTTACAAGGGAAAAACCGATAAGGCTACCTGGAGATTTCTCAACAGAAACTTGCGAGAGTAGCATGATAAATGTAAAGTGCTGAATAGGAAAAACCTGCAACCGAGAATATGCAACAAGGCTATCATTCAGAATAGGAGAGATAAAGAGTTTCCCAGACAAACAAAAACTAAAGCCCACGTGGGGCTCTGTACTGACAGCGCGTGTCTGCTTGGGATTCTCTCACTCTCTCTCTCTACCCCTCGCCCTCTCTCTCTCTCTCTCTCTCTCTCTCTCTCTCTGTGTGTGTGTGTGTGTGTGTCTCTCTAAAACAGCCCTGCAAGAAGTATTAAAGGGGACCCTTTAAGTGCAATGGAGAGACAGAAGTGACAAAAACAAGAAAGGCCCAGAGACAATCTCCAGAAATGATGACAATACAAATAATAAGGCAATAAATACACATATCTATCATTTACTTTGAATGTAAATGGACTTAACACTCCAATCAAAAGACGTGGGGTGTCAGAATGGATAAAGAAATAAGAACCATCCTTCTACTGCCAAAAAGAGACTCATTTTAGACGTAAAGACACAGGCATATGAAAGTGAGGAGCTGGAGAAACATTTATCATGCAAATAGATATCAAAAGAAGTTTGGGTAGCAATACTTATATTGAAGAAGCTAGATTTTTTTTGTTCCTGTATTGTTTCTATCCTGCTTTGGTATCAAGGTAGTACTGTCCTCATAGAACAATTTTGAATGTGTTCCCTGTATTCCATTATTTGTAAGATTTTGATATTGTCATTAATTATTTTTTTAATGTTTTTGGTAGAATTCACCAATTAAACTATGTGGTCTTGGCCTTTACTGGGAGATTATTGATTCCTAATTCAACTTTCATTATTGTTATTGGCCTAAGAAGACTTCTTTTTTCTTGGATTCAAGATTCATGATTCAGTTGTGGGAACCCATGAATTTTTAGGAATTATTTGGTTGTTTTTTCTAAGTTATCTGATATGTTAGTATATAATTGTTTATAGTAATCTGTTATCACACTATGTATTTCTGTGTTTATCTGTTGTATTGTTTTCTCTTCCATTTCTTATTTTGGTTTTTGAGCTTCTCTTTTTTTTCTTAGTTAATGTAGTTAAAGCATTGACAACTTTGTTTATGTTTTGGAAAAACAGCTCATTACTTTCAATGTTATGTTATTGTTTATTCTGCTCTCTATTTTGTTTCTGATTTTTATCATTTCCTTTCATTACTAAATTTCAGCAAGTTTCCTTTTCTAGTTCCTTGTCATATAAAGTTTATTTGGACTTTTTTGTTAATACAAGCATTTATGGCACAAATTTAACTCTAACATATGCTTTTACTGCATATGCTGGGTTTTGGAATATTGTGTTTTTATTTTGTTTTGAGACATGTTATGATTTGTCATTTGATTTCTTATTTAGCCCATTACTTGTGCAGTAGTGTGTTGTTTAATATTTACATATAAAATATTTAATATTAAAAGAGAGAAAAGAAACAAGATTCTTAATTATAGAGAACAAGCTGATGATGGTTGCCATAGTGGAGGGGGTGATGGGTGAAATAGGTGATTAAGGAGTGCACTTATGCTGGTGAGCACAGGGTGATATATGAAAGAGTTGAATCATTGTATCACCCACCTGAAACTAATATAACACTATGTGAACTAGAAATAAAATAAAACCCAAAAATATTTTTTAAAAATATGTGCATTTATCATTCAAAGAACATATACACTGCAGGGATGCAAACTGAGATTTCATTTTGATACATACTTCCATAATTGTTAATGCAGAGAAAGAGGAATGGATGCTTAGCATAGGCTCTTAAGCTTCTACTTTACACTGACATTTCATTGGTCAATTTATATAGCATGGCTTTGCATAACTTTTAGAAGATACATAGGTAGAGGAGAGCCAGACATATTTGCTACATAGTGTCTAAAATTTATAAACATATTTTCTGTTGTATTAAAACAGTATTACCAGAGACCACCGTATTTCCCTCTGCTGGCTGTCAACCATCTCCACCTGCATTCCACTCAAAATCATCCCATATAATTTTAATCAAAAAGCTGAGATGATTCCAAATGAGTCTAAAAGTACCACCTAAAAATGGAAGGACCATTAGATTATGCAGTTTAGAGTATGCCTATCTAGGAGAAAGGTCAATTCATTCCCTTGATATAGATACCAGAGACCACATAATACCAGATTTGTTGTGGCTCCAACAATGAAGATCAAAGCTATATTCTTGAGCTAAATTAGGTTTACTACTTTCCCTTTAATTGTATAGATCAAGCTTTAAGAGAGTTTAAATATTTTTGCCTATTAGAAACACCCTAAGACTGTTTTGAAAAGTTGAAGAAACATCCCTTATATAAAGTCCACTGACATCTCTAAGGGTAGCTCCATATTATCTTCAAAGGATACATCAGAAGCAAAATGTTCAGTGAAGGCATACCTGTATGGCTCAGTCGGTTAAGCACCCAACTCCTGATTTCAGCTCAGATCATGATCTCATGGTTCACAGTTCAAGGCCCACGTGGGGCTCTGTACTGACAGCGCGAGTCTGCTTGGGATTCTCTCACTGTATCTCTCTCTCTACCCCTCGCCCACTCTCTCTCTCTGTCTCTGTCTCTCTCTGTCTCTCTGTCTCTCTGTCTCTCTCTCTCTCTCTCTCTCTCTCTCTGTGTGTGTGTGTGTGTGTGTCTCTCAAAATAAATAAACATTAAGAAAAAAGAATGTTTAGCGAAATTAAACATTACAAAAGCCGTTAATATTGGATATTGGCATGAGTTGAAATTTAATAGCTGGAACAGAAAATCAGTGGCTTTAGGGCCAAGGGAAGGAAAGTATTTAGAAATCAACTGAGTAGCACAGCAACATAGAAGATAAGTATAGATTCATTCATAGGTACACAAATACATCTGTTCTGTCACTATGATTCCAGAGATTTTTTCTTTAAAATGATTTAACTTATATAATGCAATTTATCTAAAGAATGAAAATCCATACTGTAGTGAAATTAGTAATATGACACCTAGTATTTATAAAATGGTTCACACATCTCCATAACTTTCAAATTCTAAAATCTCATGTGTATAGATGACCTTAAATCACAAAAGCTTTAAATAGTATGCGATACACATGAATTTTTAAATAAATAAAACTTCAGTTAGTGATTAAGAATTCTAAGATTATCATTTGGAAGTACCCAAAGTAAGCCATGGCAAATAAGCTACTCTATTGTAAATTATAGTTAATTCAAAAACCACATTCAAGGAAAAATTATTGTCACAGACATACTCATTATAAGAAACCATCGAGAAGCAAAATTACAGAGAAAAGCAAAGGTCAAATCCAGCACATCAGTTGAAAATAAATGGAGAAAATAAATGGAGAAAATAAATGGAGAAATGCAATAAGGTTTGGCATCAGATCAATAGCTTTAGGGGCTACACAATTCTAGGAGAAATGTTCCCAGTAATCACAAGTTCTGAACATGAATAGAAGCTGGTTGGTGTTAGGATTATAGTTCAACGTATAAGAAAGAATAGTCTGAGAATGCTTCTAAATGCAGTATGTATTGCAAGTATATTGAAATGAGTGTGAATTTAATGGGGACGCTTGACTAGTGAATTATATAAAAGTATTCAGCAAGCAATAAGAAGGAGAATTTTCTATTAAATAATTTGATTACTTTTCATGTCAATATTTTATCTTTAAAATTGGATGACTGGATTGAGTAACCCTAACATTACTGCTGGACAACAGGCTGACTGATTTCTCCAGGGTCTTTCAGGCTGGCAATTCCTATTTACAGTTATTAGAAATTCGGATTGGTCTTTAGGTCTGATAGCACTGGATCTTAATATTATCACACAGTAACTGCAAAAATTCTACTATTGATCTAGTTATATAATATATGCATTGATTTATACTGATATATAAAACATCAAGCAAGCCTAGAATACTAAAAATCTAATCTCTCAACTGTAAGAAAATCTACATGAAAAATAATTATGAAAAGATAAATGTTCTTAAAATAAACGTTTAGAAGCTTAAACCTATTCATTGGCCTCTGCACATATATGCAGACGAATCTTTTCTAAATGGAGATTTGCCTATTATAAACCTACTTAAAATTCTTCATTTCTCTAAGAAATATTGGCCTAAACCATTGACCAGTTGACCAGGCAAAGCTGAGTTTATTGTACTTAACTGTATTCACAGAGAACGTCACATCAAGCAAATGATTTTACCTCATCACAATTTATGACACAATATATGCAGTTTTATGACCTAGGCTCAGTGATTTTAACAATTCATCCTAGATAGAGGACTAGTTGGAATTGAGCAGAGTTTATAAAAAACAGTGATGTATTGGTGGAAAAGCCTTAATAATCAAAATACTTGGATGGGAAAATAAGCTACTTTAAGTGTTTTCATAGTCTAATCTTCCAGGAATAAATATTTCCTAGCGCATGTAGCTAAATTGCTTCATCAGTTACAAGTATTATTGAGCATAGAAACAGAAAAGTTTATTTGGTCACAGAATTGTTTAGCACAGAGAGAAAATATAATTGGTTTTATATGTTAGTGGAAATTATCAGGTTTTTCTGGGGGGAGGGGGGTGCAGGGGGTGTTATTCATTGACTAAGCTGAATGGTAGATCATTTTCATCATAGAATGTAATCAATATAGTTCTGTATCATTGTCTGATAAGTATGGGTCATGTGCGGAGTTTTTGCCAGTACTATTCCAACCAGATTTTCTTTTTTTTCTTTGAAAGATGATTTATTGCATAATTTAGAGAACAGTGACTACACAGTAGCAGTAAAGATTCTAGAAAGGATGCATATTTAAGTAATATAATACAGATATATATTAAGGGAAAGATTATGATTACAGTTTGCAGATGATTTACAGAGAGCCAAGTGTGCTAAACTTAAACCACTAGAACTTGATCCCATCCCTAATCTAATAACCTGTACACTAGATACAAGGACTTTATCTATGATTGCCATATTTTTATAAGTCACTTTATGGTTGGTTTCATTTACTCAGGCAAGATCATGATTTCTTATTAGAAAATGATACCAAAAGAAGCTGAATTGCCCTTCTGGGTAAAATCTCCACAGTTGATGATTATGTTGTATGGTGTACCAATTAAGACTAAATAATAACCAACTATTGCACTCACAAAAGAATAATGGAATGAAAAAGAAATGTTAAAACTAGGGACATGACTGATTTCATAATTGAACAATAAAGTGCACCAGTTGTTCTAGAAACCTGAACTAGGGAGCAAGAAAAGTAAAAAAAGGAAAGAGAATGAAGATTAGAACATTACAATTTGTCCCTCATACAGATCTCATTTTTTGCTTCTTGGATGACAATGATCTACTCTTTGATAGCCTTCTTGATTAAAATTATTGGGATGTATATTAGTCTGTTGGGTTGCTATAACGAAACACCACCAACTGGATGAATTAAACAATGGACATTTATTTTCTCACAGTTCTGAAAGCCAGAAGCCTAAGATTAAAGTATCAGCAGAGTTGATATCTACTGAAGGTCAAGATGCAAAGATCCACCCAGGCCTTTCTCTTTGGTTTGTGGATGTTCTCCCTCAGTCTTTATGCCATCTTCCTTTTGTTCATGTCTGTATCCAGTTTTTTTTTTCCCTTATAATGACATCAATAATATTGGATTGTGACTCACCCCAATTACCTGTATAAAGACTCTATCTCCCAAAACTAGTCACATTCTGAGGTTCTATGGATTAGGACTTCAACATATGAAATTTTGGGAAAGCACAATTCAGCCAACAACATCCCACCTTCTAAATCCCCCAAATTCATGTCCTTCCAGATGCAAAATACATTCACCCTATTCCAAAAGTCACCATTATCTCATTCTATTATCAAGTCGTAGTCCAAAGTCTTATCTAAAATATCATTTGGGGGTGTCTGGGTGGATCAATCATTTAAGCATCTGACTTCAGCTCACATCATAATCTTGCAGTTCATGAGTGTGAGCCCTGTGTCAGGCTCTGTGCTGATAGCTCAGAGCCTGGGGCCTGCTTTGGATTCTGTGTCTCCCTCTCTCTCTGCCCTTCCCCTGCTTGTGCCCTCTCTCTCTCTCTCTCTCTCTCTCTCAAAAATGAATAAACATTAAAAATTAATAAAAATAAAATAAAATAGAATAAAATAAAATATAATTTTATCAGGAATATGTAAGTTTTGAGTTATGACTTATCCTGAGCTGTGAACCTGTGAAAGCAGACAAGGCACTTGTTTCTAAAATACAATGGTGAGGCAGGCATAGGATAGACATACCCAATCTGAAAGGGATAAATCATAACGAAGGAAGGGATTAAAGATGTCAAAAAAGTTTGAAAGATAGCACGGCAAATACACGTTCATATTTTTTTTATTTTTATTAAGACAAGTTTTTTAGAGCACTTTAAGGTTCAGTAGAATTTGAAAGGGTGATAGAGATATTTCCCATCCAGTCTCTGCCCCCATACATACAATGCCTCCCCCATTGTTAACATCCCCCCACGAAGGGTGATACATTTTCTATAATTGATAATCCTACATTGACATATCACACTCACTCGAAGCCCATTGTTTATATTAATTTACTCTTATTGTTGCACATTCTATGGGTTTGGACAAATTTATGATGACACGTATCCACAATTACAGTATTATACAAAATAGTTTCTCTGACTAAAATTCCTTTGTGTTATTGATTCCTCCTTTTTACTGTCTACATATTTTTGGCTTTCCCAAAATGCTTTAGAGTTAAAATCATACAATATGTAGTCTTTTTATATTGTTTTTTTCACTAAGGAATATGCATGTAAAGTGCCTCCATGCATTTTCATGGCTTTATAGATTGTTTCTTATTAGCAATAAATAATATTCCATTGTCTAGATGTACCACAGCTTATTTATCCATTTATTTACTAAAGAACATCTTTATTGCTTTCAAGTTCTAGCAGTTATGAGTAAGGCTGCTATCAACATCCATATGTAGTTTTTCGGTGACCATGAATTTTCAGCTCCTTTGGTCAATATCAAGGATCATGTTTTCTGGATCACATGGCAAGAATATATTCAGTTTTATAAGAAAGCATCAAACTGTCTTCCAAAGTGGTATTACCATTTGCATTCTTCACCAACAGTGAAGGTGAATTGCTCCACATCCTTGTCAACATTTAGTATTGTCAGTGTTCCTGATTTTGACCATTCTAATAGCTGTGTAGTAGTATCTCAACAATGTTTTAGTGTTTATTTCCCTGATAACAAATTATGTGGGACATCTTTTCATATGCTTACTTGCCAATTGTCTCTCTTCCTTGTTGAGGTCTCTATTTAGGTCATTGGCCATTTGTTAATCATGCTGGGGATTTTTGCTGTTGTGTTTTTAACAGTTCTTTGTATAAAAATATTTTTAATAGCAGCCCTTGATCATCTGTGTCTTTCACAAATACTTTCTCCCTTGCTTTCTCATTTTTTGATGTGGTCTTTCACAGAGCAGACATTTTTAATTTTAATGAAGTACTGCTTATCAGTTCTTTCTTTGCTCTTATATAATGTCATCCTGAGACTCATCTCATTTGTTTTCCTTCTATCGGGGATTACAATTCTGTCACCTTTGTCCAATTTCTGAAGACAGATAGTTTATATATGTTATGAGGCTTTCTACTTGGACTCACTGAGAGATTCACTCCATATATTTTAATCCATCTACCCTAGCAGTCTAGAGAGAGAAGGATATGGAAATCACTGCCTTTAGGAAGTTTTTCCGATTCTTCATCTTTGAAAACCTTTGTACTACCTTGATTTTACTCATCAGGTCACCTGTACCATCAGTTTGAACTGCAAATATAGGTAACAGTTTTGATTATCTCAAGTATAGATGATAGAAAAGCAATAGCAGAACAGGAACAGCCCTTTTCATATATATATATATATATATATATATATATATATATATATATGAATGAATATATATATGAATGAATATATATATGAATGAATATACATATATATGAATGAATATATATATATGAATGAATATATATATATGAGTGAATATATATATGAATGAATATATATATATATATATATATGAATGAATATATATATTTTTTTTTCTCACACACCTAGGCCAAGAGCTTCCTTTTCAAAATTAATGCTATCAATTTATTTATGCTGGTTCAAAAGAACTGTCCAATTCATATCTTGATCCCCATCACCACTATTCTTGTCGTTCTTTGGAACCTTGGTGGAATGAGCCAAGAGTACATTCTATTTCAGTATATTAGTAGGAACCTGGAACAAAACTGAATTCATGAATGAGAAATTTGTTTATTGAGACCAGAGAGAGTGAAAAGACCTCATTTCTTTTATTATTAAGATATATTCTGATTCAGTCAGTCAGATGGAGATATACTTTTCCCTAAGAGTTCTCAAGATAATCACAATTACAGATTTTCATTCACTGTCAAAATAATAACCATTAATCAGTCATCAAATAAAATTCGTGTATGGCTGCCACAGTTTGTTGTTGTTATCCACCTCCCAGTTTTCCTCCCAAAAGAAAACAGAAGTCTCTCCAACTTACTTATTAATAATTTTGCAAATTATTTCTTAGGGATGGATTTTGGCAAATGACTAATCTCAATCAATAAAGGTTGTTTTACAATTTAAATTTCGTAAGGACATAGTTCCCAAACAAGAATGCTAATCATGCCTCTTTTTCTTGAATTTGATTGATGTGTAAAAGGAAAATTTGCTTATCTGAATTTGATTTTCACATATTGCCTTTTTAGGATATATCTTTCTTTATCTTATCCACAAGGTTCTATCTGCATGCTGTGCTTATTCTTTTCAATTAGCACCTCCCACACCTCATATGCATTCTCATTTCTTCCATTACTGTTCTGTGCCCCAGAGGCTTACTCCAAGACATTGCATTGCATGTGGTCCTATGATAACTGGTGTGCTGTTGTGTTCAACCAATGGGAGATACTGACAGGAGATGCAGAGGTGAGAGACAAAGAGAGATTAAGATAGTCTTCCCCTCTTGCCATCTGCTCAGTGCCCTGTTTGGCAGTGGCTGAATCACTCTTGGACTAATTTTATTTTCTGTTGTCCCCTACTCAACAATTCCAGCTCTAGATTCCAAGAGCATAATTTCCCAAATTTATTTATTTATTCTTAGGGGTAATAACAATTTTTAGATATTGCTAGCCTGGTTGCTTTAATATGCCTTATTGGGTGTCTTAACTTTTTCTATGGGTCTAAAAGTGGTCCTTTTATTATATTCTTTTGAATTATTTGCACTAGTTTATATTTTCTAATGGGACCATGACAGATACTTATACATCATATAAGATTCTATTTTTAAAAGGATAAGAAAGCAGAAGTTTATTTTTGGTAGACCAAGACAAAGGACATTATGTCAGCGACCCATGGAAGTGAAGTCCATAGTTAATTGTTTCCTTGAGTCATTCGGAGGCTCCAGTTATAGTTCACTCATCACCTTTATGTTTTTTATTTGTTTGTAATTCAACTTACTCATTCACTCTTAAGTGATCTTCACTAGCGGTAGCTTCTATTTTCACCACTTTTTCTCTAGTTTTGGTTTGCTTATTTAGTTGTGCTTTGTGGCTAGCTTCTTCTCATTCCTTAGGTTTCAGGTCAGATCATTTTCTCAGAAAAGCTTTCCCTGATCCTTCTATATATAAAAAAAAAAGCATCTGCCCCTCTCACTCTCTACTGCATCTACCTGTTCATTTTCTCATTTCATTTACTATTTCCTTCCTTTACCTTTTATATCTCCTTATTTATTATTCATCTCTTATCATCTTAAGATACACAGTTTGCGAGAACTAAGTTCTTCCTTCTGTTCTTTTCATCATTAAATTCCTAGCATCTAAAATGGAAAGCCTGCTGCATTGTCATTATTCATGGAAAACAATAATGCTTCAGGATACAAGTAAATACAGTGTTTGGAGAAAAGCAGTTATTACCAACCCAGGCTTATATTTTTGGAACAAAAATTCTCAAGTATTATCTGCTTTAAGAGTATCAAAATGTCTTTAGTTAGTGACAGTGTGGCTCCTTTAAGTGGCAAACAGAACAAGGATCCACAAGCTAAACCACAGCTGTGAAGACAATAAAATACACTATTGATGTTAACAAAATCCTAGCATTATTGGTATGTAAGATTGATAAGATATGAAGGCATGAATTTCACACTCTAAAAATTAATTTTGGCATGTAACTTAAATAAAAATAAGATAACTTAAAGGCCCATTAGTAATATTATTCACTGATAATTTCTGTGCATTCTAATTATAATATATAAAAATCACATATAGATTTGTGATTACATTATTTAAATGAATTTTTTCTTGTTAGAACTCTGATAAAATACTTAAAATTCTTTTTCTCAGAAGAAGTAATGAGTAGAATTAGAAATACCTCTTTATGCTGGGTACAGACCTTCCAAACAGAGATGAATTAGTCTCTCTGCTATCTGGTCCCTGAGCGCTATTTAAAATGATCAAATGTACTTATGATCACAGAAATTCTCCAATGAAGTTTTGTAGTCCATCAGTGCACAAAATCAGCATTTTTTCAATTAGCGTAAAAGACTGAGTGGCTGCACAAATTTATCTAGTAAGAGGAAGATGACTGAATTAGTAAGAAAGCTGGTCTCTAGTGGGGAAAGCCAGATCAGTAGATGGTATTAACTTCATTTTTTTTCTATTCATATCACTGCATAGTGAATTGAATAATAAGTGAATTGGGATATTGAAACTAAACTGTACTAAAAGTATTTGTCTTATGGAATTTAAAACTGGAATATATCTGAATAGTACATTTATTCTTTTTCTCACCTTGAATATACTATTATATGAGCTGTGCCAACATACTCTATATTAAGAAGTAGGATTTAGTGGGAAAAGTACCAGGGGATTTAGAATCAAGAAGTACCTTGATTTGCTCTATTCTCATTGCCAGATCAACATCTTTATGCTGTACATACAATCCTGGTAGACTTGCAAGGACAATTTAATGATTCCATTTTAAATGGGATAATCAAAGAATTTATAAATGGTACTAAAACTGTGGCTTCTGTAATATGTCCTTAACTTACACTCATCTAGGAGATTAGAAAACCGCTGTCCTGAATAGCCACCTTTTAGAAAATAGCAACTAGATGACTTTTGTCAGTATTTCCCATGGCTCAGATCATAAAATTCACAAACAGAATTCCTAACCATTAATAGTGCTTGAGGTTTCATACTGAATCCCCATCCCCAGTTTTCTCCTATTTTTCTCTCACAGTACCCAGAAATTGTTCTCCTTCAGTTCTTTCTCACTGTTTCTCTACCTATGCTCCTTATGTTTTGGTCCCACTGAGAAATGAAAAATTGTTGTTAACTTTTTTCACTCCTCTTTTTACTCCAGATTAGATCAGGAGTACTCGCACACAAAGATCACAGTGATCCAATATATAAAAGTCTCAGCAGTGAGCAATAGGCACAATGCTTCACATAAGACCTTGAAGGAAGTTTGGAAACACAAAGTCATGGAGGACTTACAAGAGGAGCCATCAGTGAGAAGATAAAGTATCGAGGGAAATTGGGAACTTTGGTAGCCATATTTGGTATGAGAGGTAGATTAATAAGATTAAGTTAAGGAGTAGATCAAGTATTTGAGGGAGATATAACAGAAATATTGGCTCCAGAATAAGAAGACAGTGCAAAGCCATAAGCAAAAAGAATAAAAATACTTCTGGGTGGGTGAAGTTAGAATCCAGTATCAGAGTAATATGATGAACAAATCTGATCACATGAGAAAAAATGCTGAATTCATTACTTACTAATAAAAAGCTTGTTCAAAATATATATGAATAAACCAAAGATGGATCTAATAATATAATTTCACAAGCAAGTTTTTCAGCCCCCACATACCTCTATCCCCTTAATCCTGGGAATGCCAGCACACCCCTTTGATAAATTATCTTTATACCTTAAAGATATAAAGGTATATATAAAGGCCTTAACTGAAGCCCCTCATACAGAATTATGATGGTCAATTTCAATTCATCTGTCACCTAAACAGATGAGGACAAAGACACACACCTAGAGTGAGTTTACTCTGCAGCTGAAGTTGAGTATCCAGGTCAGAAGTAAAGAATCATTCCTGAAAAGACAGTACTATTATGCAAGTGCTTTGAGAAAATGTTATTACCAGCAGAAAGGAAACAGAGTAAAAATGATTTATTACTAGAGGATCTCTCTTCAGCCTTGATCCTACCTATTTTTTCCAGATCAAGTTCTGGTTAGGCTCAGTTTAGTACTGAAGTTCTTCTATGCAGAAAAGGACTTTACACATGAGTTGAGTTCTTTCAGAATTATCAAGTAGATTGAAGAAAGTTGAATGAGCCACTACAAATGTCTCAGAATTTCACCTTGTGTTTTCCCAAGGCAATTGATAAGGGAATAAAGAATGAAGGAGGATAGGTATAAGTTATCAGCAAGAGTTCTGTTAGAAAAACAGAAACTACATTAGCTATCTCAACAGAGGAAATTTAATATAATAAATTGGTTAAACAGATATTGGAGAACTTAAATGACAGAAAAGGAAGAAATAAAGTAAGGCAGGGCTAATAAATGAAAAAAAAATGGCTATTGCTTTCCAAGATGAGGAAAAGGTTCGGAGTTTTTAGAACCTAGAAGCCAAGAGTAACATCTACATAGATATGAGAAACAGGCATATGAAGAGAGGTTGCCAAGCTAGCTAGTCTGGTAAACCAGAGGTGGCCAGGAGGGGTCCTGTAGATAATAACTAAGACTTCAGAGCAAGGAGTGGCATCTCATACTTTAGAAGCTCAAAGTAAGGGTCCCATAGAACCAGGTCTGAGACCCTAGTCAGGAGATAGCATCATCTGTTAGGGCTGCATCACATCTGTTCACATGAGCGGTCAGGTAGAGCTGGAAATGAGCTTAGTTCTGGTACAGTGACATGATAGGAACAAAAGGCATCAACAAGTCCATTCTTTCCTCTTTTTGCCTCAGTCTCTCTTCAGTGCCTGTATTGATAAAGCATAAGAGGAATCCACATGACAAAGAATTGTAGATCGCAGGACCCCCATTGCAGTATCAAAAAGCAAAGTATGAAAGTGTAGATTTAAAGCTGAGATTCAAATAGTTTTATAACCAGCATGAATAAGACACATAATTTTAAACTCTAATTAGGACTCCTAACCCTGAGAAATATCCTAGATTTATGGTTCAGTGCATGCTAGCGATAACGCACATTTGACTTTATAGCTGCAGAGAGAGTAAACTAAGTAGTGATAATCAAGCACTAAATAACATAATATACTAATTGATTTATTACATTACTGTGAGGTATTTTATAAGCCCACACCTATAACCTGTTCTCCCTGAAAGGGATAGGGGGTGGGCAGGGGCAAACACTTAAAACTTAACAGTGATATTGTAATATATTAAAGATGATCATATACCGTTTGCTACTCTTCCACTCATAGAAAGATTGTAATTCCCCTCTCTTGAACCTGGGCTGGCCTTAATGATTTGACCAATCACATGCAGCGACGATGACATTGTGGGGCATTTGAAGCAAGGACATAAGAATGCCTCCAGCCTCCCCCTGCGCCTCTCTGTCTTATGGATCTCTGAGTGGCAGTAGAAGTCTGTTTACAACACTGGTGAGGCTTCCTGTAGCTGAAAACCACTTTCTTGAGGCTTTCTGGCAGCTAACAACCACTTACTGACATCTATTAACAACACGTGGAATGGAAAAGTCAGCCTGCCTTAACTCATGACCCACAAACTGATAAGATAGAATAAAATGATCATTGTTTTAGGCCAATAATTTTGAGATAACTTGTTATGCACCAATAAGTAGTGAGATAGATCTACATAGGATCAGAAATATTCAAAATTTCTATGAGTTTTTTGAGGCAACATATGCATATAGAGTGCTAGTTTTCCAGTTTACTCCAAAGAGACTTTTCCACGCTATTCTTGAAAGGAGAGCAGATAGACACTAAAATGAGAGGAAATGACAGAAGCAAGTAACATATAGTAAATAAAACAAAAAGGAAAAAAACATAAACAAAATAATATACTTCTCTGTAGTCTTAGGGGAAAAATGGACTCAGAATAAAGAGAGAAATATGAGGTAATAAAATGACAGGAAGAATGGGGGAAATGGAAGCATATATTTTTTTTAGATATAGAATTAATGTCTTGTGATTTATTGTAAGATAAAAAATTTTGAAAGGGCAATAATTCTAGAAGAAACAACTTCAAAATTGGGATAATGTTTAACAATGTGGCATCAGAAATCTGGAGCCAACAACACTAGAGAGGTAAAGATTATAAGGAGGGTATAATTTAGGAAAGGCTGGTAATGATCTGAAGCTTTTTATCTGGAAGTAGTCAGTGATGCTGAAGCTGTGCAGAGTGGGAGATTTAATATAAGCCTAAAAACTTTGAGTAAGTGGGGAAGGCTTTTTTTTTTCAGTCTTACAGTTCTAGGAAGAAATATTAAAATATAGAACCCTTCCAGAAAGGGTCCCTGGTGAAACATCAGGCTCTTCACTGAAAGCCTATACCCTATGAGAAGTAGCGAAGCAGATATAAAATGAGACTTACACTAAGTGCAACCCAGCTTCAATTTATCTCAATCCCTGACTAGATTAAAATGATCAATACCCCACTTTTCTCTGGCTAGCAGTGAAAAGAGTGAGTCCTCTCTAGAGACAGATAACATCATAATATGCAGAGTCATTAAAAATATACTTCAGTTCAGCTACTCAATAATTTTGATGTGAATTCAGGTTCTTATTTTAGCTTCAAAACACTTGTTGTATTTATCATTTGTGTAGGGCACACTATAAAGTGTCACCCATGTTCCCTGCCTCATGCAATCATGCTTTTATATAACTTTTTCCCCTTCCTGGACCTGCAACTTTCTTTGACCAAGAGAACGTTGCAAAGGTGATAGGATGCTGTTCCCTTCATTATGCCATGTTAAATAACACTCTGACTCGCCAGCAGTGTCTGTCTAGTGATTTTCCTTGCTCTTTTGATGAAGTAAGCCACCATGCAGCAAGAAATAGCAGGTAGCCTCTAGGAGCTAAGAGCTACTTATAGATAGGAAGAAGCCAGGGTCTTCAGTTCTATCAGAAGAAAAAGAAGGAGGAGGAAGAGAAGGGGGAGAAGGAGGAAGAGGAGGAGGAGGAAATGGAGGAGGAGGAAGAGGAGGAGGAGGGGGAGGAAAAGAAAGAGGAGAAGGTGGGAAGGGGAGAAGAAAATAATTATGCCAACAATCTGAGATTACAAATAGATTTTCCTCACTTGACTCTCTAGATGGGAATCCATCTCTGGAAAACGCATGGCTTGTAGCCTTGCAGAGAACCCAGGTAAGTTATGGTCAACTTTTGATGCCAGAAATTTTGAGATAATAAGCATGTGTTTTTTAAGTTTGTGTTTATGATACTGGTTATACAAAAATAGATAGCTAATACATAATCTTAAATATTTTGTGTTTATTTGTTTAATGAGATAGTCTTCTGACTTCTCCATTGGTTCCAGAAGGTCAAATTTATGTTCTTTTTCTGGCTGGTAGTCTTGTCAGTTGTAACTTATTTTTCAGCTCATTGAACTCAATTCTAATTGTTGGAATTCTCCAAATGGGGTGGCACTACAACAAGATATAGGGCGAAGATGCCTCCTGTTGCTTGGCAGAATTGTAGCTTGGCCATCTGCCACCTTGCTAATGTACTTTCAGGAAGCCTTCATCCTGCCAGATCGCTTTATAACTTCCAAATTTCAGGGGTAAGATGGTCAGTTAGCAATTCCAAATATTTAGTTTATTGTTTTGGAATTGATAAGTTTAAGAACAATTCCATGAGGTCATTTTTTACTTTCTCCCAATATCAAGAATTTCTAGGGAGCAAGCTCCATCTGCTACATTTGTATCTAAGCTTCAAGACTCCTTCTGGTACTCAACCTTCTCATCTGTTCAAGAAGGTAAAACTCATGCAGATATGCTTTCTTCCAACAGCATTCCAAAACAAAAGTCTCACTTTCGATCTCAGCAGCCATTTTACGCAGAGACAGCTAGAAAGGGTATGCTCTGGAGAGCTAACCCTCTCCTTTTTTAATGCAGTCTGTCTTCATCAATACATTGACTCTGAGTAATTCATGTCCATTTCCTGATAGTCAAGTAGGACAGTAACAATAATCCACAATTAAGACCCTAGAAAGCCCTGCCACCTTCAGAGTTTGGAGTCTGTAAGAGAACTTGAATATTTATGTGGTTTTCTGAAGAGTCCTTAGTGGTGTGGAGTAGAAAGGAATTCTTACTAGAAATGCTAACAGTACTGTTCTTTTATTATTATTGTCATTTATTTATTTATTTCTGAGAGAGAGCACACATGGGGAGGGGCACAGAGAGAAGGAGAGAGAGAAAATCGCAAGCAAGCTCTGCACTGTCAGCAAAGAGCCCAACATGGGGCTAGAACAAAGGAATCACAAGATTATGACCTGAGCCGAAATCAAGAGCCGGGTGCTTAAACCGACTAGGCCACCCAGACTCCCCACCTAACAGTACTGTTCTAAAAATGGATATCAGAGTTTCATCTTCACCTGTCAACAGGACAGGCTATCATACAGGATAGTGTCCCAGTAGGCTTACAGGCCAATGCACTGTAGTGCAGATACACCTTGTCCTAAGTGCCAGCTTTACCATGGAGTCTGTAGTGCTGAAGGTGAAAATGCTGAAGTGCTGGTGCTGAGAAGGAAATGGTAGATCCAAGGCTTCTGTGTAGGGACCAGTAGGGTCTTTTGATTATCTCTGGGATAGGGGCATCCCTTCACCACCATGGACCACTGTAGCTAGGCTGGAAAATATCAGGCTAGGTGTCTGGAAGGGGTGGTGGGAGAGTAAGAATCAGGACATTTACTGGGAAATGCTGCTACTTAGAGAGTAACTGCAACTGACTCAGAACCTGAAGATACTTTCACGAGTGACAGAATCATAGCTCCAAGTTTTCACATCCCTAGTGCAACCAGTTCATTTTCAAATACTGCCTGATCTGCAGTGATTTGCCTGTGGAACCACAGGAAGTAAATGGACACCAGAACAGAACATGTTTTGCCATTGCGGAGCTAAAGAGGAGTAGTCAGCTGCATTCAAGTTAATTTCATATCAAAATCTTTGTTAGTAAAAGAGCTTCTTCTTAGGAACAAAAACATCAGTCTTACTTTTCACAGACTCTTCTCTCCCCAAGTTTCTGATTAATATTTCTACACTTTCTTATACATAAACAACTCAAAAGTTGTTTCTTTTTTCTTTTTAATTTTCCATCCTGAACTTTCTGTGCCCTTTCTTTGCAAACTTTTCTCTTCAATTAGGTTTTCCCCTTACTATTCTACCAAAACAGGTTTTGTCAAGGTCAACAAAGACCATCTTTCCAGTCCTGATGTACTGAATACTCACCTGACATCCATATTCAGCAATTCTTCCTTGAAACACATTCTTCATCTCACTTCTAGATAATGCAGAAATATGTGGCACATGGCCTATCCTTAGTCATTCTTGCCCAGTCCTCTTCTTTGCATCTTTTACTGTTGGAATTCACCAGAGGTTAGCAATTTACACACTCTCCATTTACATTAACTTCTTGGTAATCATTTCTCATTCCGAGGTTTTAAAGTTCCATCAATATAATGAGTACCATATTTTAATTCCATCCCATATTCTTATCTAAATTCAAGATTCATATATACTGTTGTCTATTTGATATATCCATTTTTGTGTCTAATAAGTATCTTAACTTCAAATATTCAAAACCAAGCTTTTGTTCTCCTTGACCCAAAATGCTTCTTCTTTGACAGTTTTCTTCTCAGTAAGTGACGGCACAGTTCACCTACTTGCTAAACAAATTCAGGAATCTTTCTTGCCTCACTTTTACTGACAGCCACTTTATCAGATATTGTTGTTGGTTCTATCTTGAAGTAACATCTAATATCCACCAAATTTTCACAACTGCACTCTAGTGCTCTGACTTTGTGTCCCTGTATGTGATCTTGAACTTGCTCCAGCTAATATCTCTAACCTCATTTCCCAACACTTCTAATATCACTCACTCTTCTCTTGCCATGCTAATCATCACCAGGCTCTTCTAACAATGCTATGACTCATTTCTTCTTCAGGGCTTTTGTGTTTGCTTGGTTTTTTGAATATGATACTCTTCCCCATATATTATATAATTTGTATATTTCAATCCCTTATTTAATTTTGTGTCTCTTCTTATATATCACATCTATATAATGGTCCTTCCTCCACATTCTTTCTTCACTCTCCATACTTTTTATCAAGCTTCATTTTTGTACATATCATTTTATTTTATTTATTTTTTTTTCAACGTTTTTTATTTATTTTTGGGACAGAGAGAGGCAGAGCATGAACAGGGGAGGGGCAGAGAGAGAGGGAGACACAGAATCGGAAACAGGCTCCAGGCTCCGAGCCATCAGCCCAGAGCCTGACGCGGGGCTCGAACTCACGGACCGCGAGATCGTGACCTGGATGAAGTCGGACGCTTAACTGACTGCGCCACCCAGGCGCCCCCATATCATTTTATATGTACAAAATATCATTTTATAAAATATAATATTATAATCACATTATATGTTTGTTTATTTACTGTTTTTCTCCCCTACTATATTATAATATATAATTCACAAGGGCATATTATTCACAAGGTCAGAGTACTTTTAATTGTATCTGTAGTTCAGAAATGAATTAGAAGCTCATTACATATCATTAAATGAACAAATAAATATTGAGCACCACAGTAGGAATGTATGTATTTCATTAAAACATTTTTTGAAAATATTCCTGTATATAGGTTTTGCAAATATCTAATGTAAAAACATAAAAGTCAACTGATTGAAAATATGAATAAATTGATTGGTAGAATTAGTATTTATGTAATAAGTTAATCAAATATAGGCAATTCATTTTTAAATTTAAAAGGTTTAATTTGATGAAATTTGATGAAAATTGCTTTTCTTGTAATTTTTGTAAAATCAAATCCATTAGGCACAAATACTTGAGGATAAATATTTACAGATGCTTATTACCTATTTGCTCTCTATAAATACATAATTTAATGAAATGGTCAATGATAACTCTTCAAGAACTATTTCTAAAATGCAAAAATAAAAGAGAAAATTAATTACAATAGAATCAGTACTGCACTCCATATCTTATTTTTCTTGCCACCCAAATTAAATGTAAATTATATTTTCCTTAAAGCTTCATGTTTAGCACTTTTTAGTACTTTTACTTATATTTAATTTGACAGAATTTGTTGTTAGCATCTCTAAAATGTATAGACTGCATGGTGCATGTGTTAAATGCTCCTTGTTTAGAATCATAACCATTTTTATTTATTAAATTTTACCTTATATATTATAAGCTCCATAAGGACAAAGGATACTCAGTTCTTTTTTTGTAAATTTTTTTAATTTGTATTTATTTTTGAGAGAGCAATAGAAGGAGAATACGAGCAGGGGAGGGGCAGAAAGAGAGGAAGACACAGAATCTGAAGCAAGCTCCAGGCTTTTAGCTGTTAGCGCAGAGGCTCTAACTCACCATGACCTGAGCCAAAGTCAAAGGCTTAACCTACTGAGCCACCCAGGTTCCCCAAGGATAATCAGTTCTAATAATCACAAATTCTTAGTTACTAAATTCTGGTCCCTATAGAAATGTTTTCTTCTAGAAATACAGATTGTACACTTTTGCTCAAAAGGATTTCACATGTATTTTCTCATTTAATTCAGAAAAAAAAAAAAAAAGACCGTGAGAAGGACATGATATTGCCAAAGAGCTATGTGAATGTCTCAGTAGGGCTGAAATCTATTTTGCCGATTATACATCACATCCACTTTACATCTAACACCGTACTTTGGAGTTTCCATTACCTCATAATTGTGCTAGTTCATTTAAGTTTGAAGAGCTATTTAGCATATTATATTTGTAAATGATTTTTCTTAAAAACAAGAACAATAACAAAAGAAACAATTTTTAAAAAATAATAAAGTTCTCATCTTAGCCAGTTTGGGCTGGCACAACAAGGCAACACAGACTGGGTAACTTAAGCAGCAGTTATTTATTTTCTCATAGTTATGAAAGCTAGAAGTTATTCTTCTTATAAGGACACCAGTCCTTTTGTATTAGGGCCTCAACCCTGTTACCTCATTTAACTTACGCAGCTCTGCAAAGATCCTATCTCCAAATATAGTGACACTGAAGATCCGGACTTCAATATATAAATCGGGGGGAGGGAGCATAATTCCATCCATAACACATACTAGAACAATTTACAAGCGTTCAAAAAAAGTCTAAACATCTTTGATTCTTTTTTTTAAATAATTCAGGTCAGCAATAGACAGCTAACAGTTCATCTGTATTTGACACCTGGCCTTGTTGGAAAAGTAAACTTATATCTTTACGATATAAAGGTAATTTTACCACTTGAAGCTAAACTCCCATTGAAGTTAGGCTCCTACCCTCCTACAGAAACTGCAGTACTCAGTATTTACCTTTCAAAGAGATGGTTTTCAGGTTCTTTTTTTTTCCTTTCTCCAAATTTTTATTTAAATTCCAGTTAGTTAACATACAGTGTAATATTAGTTTCAAGTGTAGAATTTAGTGATTCATCACTAAACATACAATACCCAATGCTCAACACAAGTGCCCTCCTTAATATCAATCACCTATTTAAGCCATCCCTCCACTTCCCCTCCAGTAACCCTCAGTTTGTTCTCTAGAGTTTTTTTTTTTAATTTTTTTTTCAACGTTTATTTATTTTTGGGACAGAGAGAGACAGAGCATGAACGGGGAAGGGGCAGAGAGAGAGGGAGACTCAGAATCGGAAACAGGTTCCAGGCTCTGAGCCATCAGCCCAGAGCCTGACGCGGGCCTCGAACTCACAGACCACGAGATCGTGACCTGGCTGAAGTCGGACGCTTAACCGACTGTGCCACCCAGGCGCCCCTGTTCTCTAGAGTTAAGAGTCTATTTTCTGGTTTGCCTTTCTTCTCCCCTACACACCAATGTTCATCTGTTTTGTTTCTTAAATTCCATGTGAGTGAAATCATACCATATTTGTCTTTTTCCAACTGACTTATTTTTTTAACATAATACTGCCTCACTCCATCCACTTCATTACAGGGGAATTCTACCACACATTTAAAGAAAATACCTATTCTTCACAAAATATTTTTTTTCTCCAAAAAATATAAATGGAAGGAAAACTTCCAAATTCATTCTATGAGGCCAGCATTATCCTGATTCCAAAACCAAAGACTCCACTA